>NW_017670793.1:5294-92755 GCF_001879085.1 Nicotiana attenuata
TTCTGAACTACACGTGGCCTGATTCCTTTATTGCCAAGGATATGTAGGCAGCTCAAATACCAGGGCTCGGTCACAATCTCCTTTCTTTTAGCTTTTGGCCTCTCTAAATAAGGGTCGGGTCAAAAACCTGTCTATTCATTCTTTGTCTGAAAACTCTTTGCGTTTCCAGTCAAAGAGGGGCAGCTGTAGACATGTGATTTTTGACCCTCCCCAAGATTTTTTATATTTTAGCACGTAAATATTCAATTTAGGCCTAATATAGCTATTTCAACTCATTTTGACTTTTTACTTTATTTTATTACAAGAAAATTGAAAATTATAAAAAAATATTTTTAGTTTATGCATTTTTCATAAATTAATAAAAAAACACAAAAATAGTACCTTATTTTTATCTTTATATAATTTCGAAAACACAAAAATAGTTTCATGTCTAGTTTAATTAATTAGGATTAGCTTTGGCATTGTGTAGTGTTTCTATCTTATTTTTAATATAAAAATAAAAAAAATAAAAAAAAAAATCATTGTGTAGTCTAGGGACCTTTCTTGACTCTTCTTTGAAAAAAAAAAAGTAAATAAAAAAGATCCTAAGGACTTAACACAAAAAACCTAGGGACTAATGGGCATAATACACAAAATACACCTAAACCTAGATTCTACCTATAAAATAATGCTTAAAAAAATCTGAAAAGGGAACCAAAAAAAAAGGTGAAGAGAGGGCGCCGCAATACACCCAAAGACCCTCTCTGAATTTTATCTTCTATACAAGTCCAAAAACGAAGATCCCTATTCGGAGGAGACCCCATCGTTTCCATCTTCTTCTAAAAGAAGAAGCAGCCTTCTACCATGGCTGGATCCTAACCAAAAAACAACAACCATCAGCAGCTGTTTTTAACTTCTGCCATCTCCATCGCTGGTGAACTCACCGGAAACGAGTGAGCAGCACCCCTCACTTTCCCGTTTCAGCCTGATACACACTTAAAAGAAGCTAAATACAGCTTGTTATTTTGAAGAGCAATTAGTTAGTCTCCTTCATCTTTCTGTACTGGGATTTTGAGAAATAGTGGTGGTGAGGCACAAAATCAAATCTCAAGTGTTTGGAAACGTTCTTCCGAGATCCCAAACGCCGTCGAAGTTCCGGCGAGTTTCGAGGTCTAATCGTAGTTCTGTTCGAGGCTTCCGATTGTGGCTTTGGTCAGCAGTAGCTCGTTTCACTTCTGTGAAGGTTGCTTCGAGGTTCATATCTTTCACTTTGGTGTAATTCTATACTTATGAATGCTTCCGTCTTTGTGAAATTTTATGTGAATAAAATATGCTATCTTACTGATTGTTTTGGTTTTTGTGGTTTTTAATTCGGTTGTTGGTTTTCTTTATTTGTTTAGCTAGCCAATGTCAGTAGTGAAGCTCAATCTAATTCAATTTATGTTTTGCTTTATAAATATCATAAGGATCAACTCACTAGGATGTAGATGGTTCGACAATTCTAGTTCAGTGTTAATATTGCTAATATGTTTCTTTTGTCTAATGAATTCAAATTGGTGATAAGTTCATGGCCTACTTCTTCAGTTGAGCTAATGGGCAAGAATTGTATTATGGCGAAACAAGGAGACGCGCATCGATGCCTTCGTGGGATTATATCTTCAAGTCTTGTCTCTTTTAGCCTAGATTCTATGGTTCCTGAAATTTGTAACACAATTCAATCTCACTTAGACAAGAATTGCATGGCCCTCGTTTTAATTAACTTTCTCTTAAATCCTTAGAATCCGAGACACGCCATTTAGCAAATTTTCATGGCCCTCGCAAAGTTGCTAATGCGTAGTTGCTTTAGGCGCGTTATTTTAATAATTTATCTTCCTAAACTAGGGTGCGCATTTATGTGACCCAAATCCAAATCTCAACGTTAGATAAAATGTGTTGCGGACTGCGGGTGCATTTATGTGACGTGGTTTGAAACATATTTTAAATGACGTTGCAATCTTCCTTTAATTAATTAAATAAAAGCGGTTGAAAAGTAAAATTGCACATAGGTTCAAAATGTATTAAAATCAGATAATTAAGCTGAATATAACAGTTGAGTGACCGTGCTAGAACCACAGAACCCGGGAATGCCTAACACATTCTCCCGGGTTAATAGAATTCCTTACTCGGATTTCTGGTTCGCGGACTGTAATGCAGAGTCAATCTTTTCCTCGATTCGGGATTCTAAACCGGTGACTTGGGACACCATAAATCTCCCAAGTGGCGACTCTGAATCTTTAATTAAATAAATCCCGTTTTGATTGTCCTTTAATTGGAAAAACTCCCTTTATTATGCCCCTCACGGGGTGTAGTAGTGAAAAAGGAGGTGTGACAGTTTTAAATGAATTCTGTGCTTCCGAGGCCTTGAAAACCTCATTTAGAGTCGCCTCGATTAGCGTGCGCAGTCCGGGCGCGTAGCCGGAAAGTTTAAATATGAAATTCTATGAAAAGTGCTAAATTTTGATGTTAAATTTGACGGTCCCGGAGGGTCCGTAGGAAAATATGGGACTTGGGCGTATGCCCGGAATCAAATTCCGAGGTCCGAAGCCCGAGAAATAAATTTTTTTGTAAAATTATTTTCTGAAATTGTTTAAGGAAATTGAAAATGAAATTTGATTAGAAAGCGATGGTATCGGGCCCGTATTTTGGTTCCGACGCCCGGTACAGGTCTAATATATGTTTTAAGTCCTTCTTGTGAAATTTGGTTGAAATCGGATGTCGTTTGACCTATTTCGGACTTGAAATCCTAAATTTGGAACTTGATGAAGTTTTGGAAAATGCCTTGAATTTGAGGTTTAATTTGTTGATAATGATGTTATTTAGGCGATCGTATGATGATGTTGAGTGAGTTCATGTGTTTGGTTAGGAGCCCTGAGGGCTCGGGAGTGTTTCGGAGTGTGTTTCAGAATAGTTTTGACTTAGAAAAATTGCAGATTTGGCTTCAGTTGTTGCAGACCCCATTCCTTCTTCGCGTTCGCGTTCGCATCACATCTCCCGCGTTCGCGAAGCTTCACTTTTTCCTTTCTTCGTGTTCGCATCCCAGCCCCCGCGTTCGCGTAGTGTTATTTGACGCTGAGGGCTGAGTCTTCCTTTCTTCATCGCGTTCGCGTGCATCTACTCGCGTTCGCGTAGCTTTGCAGGACTTCCTCTTTGCGTTCGCGTGCTGGCCCATGCGTTCGCATAGACCAATTTCTGGGTCACAACATTTTTACTATTCGCGTTCGCATTCCTATTCTCGCGATCGCGATAGCTTGTTAAGTGTTACTCACTGCGAACGCGACAAGCCTGTCGCGAACGCGATGAGAAATTTCGCCCAGTTAAATATTAAAATTCCAGAACAGTGTCATTACGGGATTCATTTAAATTTTCACAAAACCTTTCTTCTCCAAGCTCTTAGGCGACCATTGAAGCGATTCTTCATCAAAACCTCTTGGGTTAGTAATTCTTAACTTATTTCCTTCCATTTCCTTCAATATCTATTGAAATCCTAGGCCTAAAACATGTGATTTAAGGTAGAAAATTGGGTGTTTGGGTAGCATTAGGGCTTTTTGGTTTTTCTTGATTTAAACCTCGTTTTGGGGTCGAATTTGAAAACAAATTATATATTTGGGCTCGTGGGTGAATGGGGGATTTGATTTTGGTCCGAACCTCGTGTTTTGACTAAGCGGGCCCGGGGTTGAATTTTTGAGTTTTTGGGAAATATGATGGAAAAGCTATAGTTAGGCATTGGGTTCGTGTTGTTTAGCATTTATTGATGTATTGAAATCATAATTGTATAGATACGATTATTTTGGAGCCGAATTCGAGAGGAAAGGCGGTTATTGAGGATTGACTTGGTCGTGGAAGTTTGAGGTAAGTGTTTAGTCTAACCCTAACTTGAGGGACTAGGAGTTGAGTCTTATTTGCTAATTGCTTCTTGTTGAGTACGACATATAGGTATGGTGACGAGTATCTATACGTTGGTGTCTAGCATGACCGTGAGTCTTTAAATTGCGAATATCTTGATTTCGTCGTATTTCTCTTGCCTTGGTGATGATTCCTATTTGTTGTGAAAAGCTTGTGAAAGGAAATTGTGACCTATGAACAATGAGGAGCATTGGCTCAAGTTATATTTCAATTATGAACGTATATGAAATGGTTGAAACCTTTGGAGCATTGGCTCAAGTGGTAAAGTGAGATATGAAATAAAAGTGAAAGGAAGAGAAAGAGTATTTAAATTGTTCCCTTGCTGGGATATTGTTGTTTATTGATTATTTTCCCTTGCCGGGACGTTGAGATTATTGATGTTGTACCCTTGCCGGGATTTAATTGTTTAATTGTGTTCCCTTGCCGGTATTTCTTTTATTATTTTGTTTATTCCCTTGCCCCTTGTTTGTGATTGTTGTTTGGGTGAGAAAGAGTGTTAAAGCACGAAGGGTGATGCCGTGCATTGTTTGTTTATGGTGAGGAAAGAGTGTAAAGCACGAAGGGTGATGCCGTGCATTGTTTGCCTATTGTGAGGAAAGAGAGTAAAGCACGAAGGGTGATGCCATGCCGCACGATGTACCATTCCGTGCCGATTCTATTGATTATATGTGAGGAAAGAGAGTAAAAGCACGAAGGGTGATGCTGTGCACACTTATTTATATCATTGCTTGGTGAGGATGAGAGTAAAAGCACGAAGGGTGATGCCGTGCACTTGTTGCTTTCTGTTTCTTTATTAATTTATGAGTTGTGTTATCTCCTTCGTTACTGGAAGACTTTTACTTGAAATTGTTATTTCCCCCATAGCATGCTCCCCCTACCACATTGATTACTTGTCCCTGTATTTCGATTCCGCTGTATATGTATATATATAACTGCACAGGTTTATGTGGTAGTCCGGTCTAGCCTCGTCACTACTTTGCCGGGGTTAGGCTAGGCACTTACCAGCACATGGGGTCGGTTGTGCTGATGCTACACTCTATGCTCTTTTGCACAGATCCAGGTGTTGGAGCAGCTTACGGTGCGCAGCAGTAGTCAGGGAGCCGACCTTCAGTCCACGAGACTCCGAGGTAGCCTTGCTGGCGTCCGCAGGCCCGACGTCTCTTCTTTCAGTTTTCATGTTCTGTTGACACTTGTATTCGAGACAGACTATGTCCTTTATTTCAAACTCTTATTTGTAGTAATCCTAGACAGTCCATATATTATTGTGACACCAGGTGCTGGGTAGAGACTTGTATTGGCTTTCTAGACGCTGTTTTTATATTTAGTTCAGACTTCCGCTAAATTTTATTTTTCGTTGTCTTTTAACTGCTTATTCATTGATAATTTAGTTGTTTAATCATGTATAAGACGAAATAGGTTAATGTATGCAAAGGTTCTTGGCTTGCCTAGCTTCCACGAGTAGGCGCCATCACGACCCCGAAGGGTGGGAATTTCGGGTCGTGACAACTAACATCCCTAAAGAAGCAAGTTACTACTTCAAACAAAGAGAACCAAAGGTACTAAATAAATATTAACAAGATATAAATTGTAGTAATTCGATATAGTAGTTCAAATTATATTTATTACAACTCGTTTAAAATGATGTTAGCTGGTGATAAAATAATAAACATTTGATAGAAGTCTATATAATTTATAGGGATTTTAATTTTTTTTTTCTTAATTAAGGAGATAAGAGAAATGGTTTTATTTTGCTATAGATTTATCATATGTTAATTTTCATAATGAAATACTATAACAATTATAACAAATAATGTTTTAAGACAATTTATTGATAGTTAAAAACTTGAAAGATGAAATTTTCACATCAATTAAGCATATAAGAGATAGCCTCTTAGTACAGTTTGAACAAATCTCATCACTTAAATACTTTTGAGGTTTAATAAATTATACTTTTTAAAATTACTTTTGAATATGAAATTTTTTAGTTTGAAATTATCTTCAAATAGTGTGGATAGATGAAAACCTTTTAATTTTAACTTTTAAATTGCTTTAAAACAGTATGGAGAAATACGAAAATACTGTAAATATTTACCGATATTTATTATTTAATAATTAATTTTACTTTCTCTGTGAAAACTTCTAGTTGACTAAACCAAATTTAATTAATTTATCAAATGATAAAAAGAACGTTCCAAATAAGTATTTGCATGTAGTACTCTCTGGAAAAGTAGTCTAATTAACATTACATTCAAAGGAGAGTTTTTGTTAGGAAAATGTGGGGTCCATGTGTATCACTGACACTTTGCATTTAAAAAGTGCAAACAATGTAGGAGTTTTTGTGAAATAACTTATATGCCCTTGGTCGACCATCTTTCCTTTTCTATATAATAGAAATACATGAAACCCTACTAACATTCTACTCTACGCGATACATACTATATGCCATAAAGTTATTTATTGTGACATAAACTTCATTCATCTATGTGAATACCTAATTTTTGCACGCATTTCTAAAAAAAATAACTTTTGATGATTTTAGATATTTTAGTTGTTTTTCTTTGAACTTATTTGCGCATTTTTTATGTGAGTTTAATTAAAAAGTACCAAAATATTGTTTTTTACTTTTTATTTGTATATTTTTGTTTGCATCTTTAAAAGATTTTCTTTTTACTTGTATATTTTCTTTAAGACTAAATAAGATTATAGTATAATTAGGGGTTAAGGGATTGAGATAGTGTATTAATTGAAATTGAGCCAAAATTAGTCCAAACTCAGAAGCCCAAAGAGCCCACAAATCCGGTCTAAATGGGGCTGCCAGAGGAGGATCCAAACGACGTAATTTCATAATAAAACTACGTCGTTTCATAAATGAAGCAAGATCAAATACTCATACATCCCATTTTGATCCAATGGCTCTCATTCACTCCCTTCCTAGGTATTCAAAAATCTGAAATTTTTCCTCATTATATCCCCTTCCCCACTCCTTTCTCTCCTCTTTCCTGTCTCTTGTCTCTCACCTTCTCTCTGGCAGGCGCCCCTTCGCCGCCGCCGGAAGTCGCCCACGGGTGGCATACCACCTCCAAATCACTCCAAAATTGCACCATACAATCCCATCAACCTCCTCTTTTCAATCTCCAACTCAAATCCCTCAAAACCCGCTCAAATTTCACGATTTTCCGATATAAGAAACCTTAGTTATAGCCTATTTTCCCAAACTCAAAGAACTTCGGTCACTGCCACCCCCACAACACATACATGAATGGATAGAGCTCCACGATACCTACCATTTTTATTTTTTTCTTTTTTCTTTTTTTTTTTATTTCTTTCCCCCTGCTGCTCCACTGTCGCAACCACTACCCCACTATGGCCAAGCCTTCATTTTTACCATATAGTCTACTTTTGGACACCCGTTTACTTTTGGTATGATGCCAAAATTATTGAATTTAGCGTATGCCAAAATGAAACGAGCGTTTCAAGGCCGGAGAACCACCACATGGGGCATTTTCTAGTGGCTCAAATCAGTTTCAAGCGTATTCGTTGGGTATAACCTTCATTTCCTCGCTAATTTTTTATTTTTAATAGTGCTAAATTTTGTGTGCAACTTTGATTTCTCTTTTGGTCAATTGCTATTAATTAGAATTTTGAATTAGGACGTATGTTTTTTAGTCATCTCTGTTCCATGGCTGTTTAACAGACTGTTCGTCGATCTAGCTGGTTATATGTAGTTGAATTATTTATATTGTTAGTTAAATGTTTAGTTGTTATTAATCGTGATAGTTTAGCGATGTTCGTTTAGTTTCTATTTCGCTCATTAGCTTGTTGCTCGAGTCTTAGTTAGCACAAATCGAATTCACTCCATTTTAGTTTGTTTGAATATTTAGTTCTATTACATTTAAGTCTTGAAGTTGTTTTGTTAGTTAGTAGTTAGTTTGAGTTGGAGTGTAGAAACTGAATTTCAGTCATGTGGAGATAAAAGATGAATACTTGAATACATAGTACCTGTTTGGTTTTTTTATTCTTCAAAGACTTTGGAATACAAAACTCAAAAGTCATTTTTTTGGTAAAAATACTACTTTTGGACAGCTTTTGAACTAAAAAGTCTTGTCTTTTGAATATTTAGAGCAGATTTTGTTGAAAAATCTGTCAAAAGAGGGCAGATTTTTCAATCATGAAGGTCTCTTATAAAAGACACATACTCTAACAAACTTAGAGGATAGTTTTGGACAGCCTAAAAAATACAACTTTGAGAGTAAAAATCGGCAGCCGAAGTTTCCTTTAGTAGCTGAAAATTATGAGTTTGTGAGTGATTCTGAGAGCTCAAAAACGTGGAGAAAAATAGAAATATCCTTTTAGACAATTTCTTAGTTTGTTAGTTAAAGGTTTCAAGTGTGTTTTTTCTGAATATTCTTGGTTTTTTTCTTGAGTTGGTTTCTGCTGTTTGCTGGGCTGAAGTAAGCTCTTTCAATACTACAAAAGTTCAGAGTTTACTTTGCTGCTCGTTGCTCATTTTCTGACATTTAGGTATTTATCCCAACTATGTAATTGTCAAAGCATTCTGAAAATTATGAAAATACCTGTGTTTATTTGTTAGTTTCAGTGCATTATTGTCATGTTTAAAAATAGAGTAATGTTTGTTCATGTATAAATGCTGGCCATGTAAGCTAAAAAGAGAAAATGTTATTAGTTTTTAATTACTCCATAAAGTTTAAGTCTTGAAAGTTTTATCTTCACTCTTTCATGCTATGAGTAGCTTTAGCCATTTAAGCATGTTTGATATTTTGAGTTAACATTCTTGTGAAGATAAGTAAGTAAGTGTCAGAGCTTAGTTGTTTTACTGCTGGGAAGAGAATTGGTTCGAAAGAAAATTGCATATCAATAGGTCCGAATCTTTACTGCCTTTTTACATGTTTGTGTAAATATGTTGTGGCATTTATTGAAAGTTGAAAGTGGAACTTTTCGCATTCATGTATTTTTGTGATGACCCGATAGATCATCTAGAATTTTAAATTCTAATTCTATGTTTTGAAGCCTCTGATAGGTTCTTTAAGCCTCCTCGATTTGCGTGTGCAGTGCGGGTATTTTTCAAAAGGCTTTTATGTTAAAAATTGATGAAATATAAAATTTTGCCTTAAAATCCGTTTGAGTTGACTTTGGTCAAAGTTTTGAGTAAACAGACTAGGATTCGTATTTTGACGGTCCCGATGGGTCCATATCGTGATTTGGGACTTGGACGTATGCCCGAAATCGAATTCGGAGGTCTCTAGCTCGAGTTATCGCTTTTTGTCAAAATTAAAAAGTTGAAAGGTTTAATGACTTTAAAGGATTGACCAATCCTCGACTTTGTTGATACTGGGTCCGTATTTTAGTTCCGGAACCCGGTTGTCACGACCCCGGTTCGCCCTTGTAAACCATCGTGACGGCACCTAGTCTCTACGACTAGGTAAGCCTAAATTGCGGAAGAAAACCAAAATTTACGGAAGTAAAACAATTTAAAACAGAAATAAAGGAATAAACAGCGTTTAAATGTGCCGCCCGACATACACCATATTTAATTCTCAAACCAACATATAAATCCAAGACCCGAAAACCCATGAATCACAAGCTAAGAAGTACTACATAGCTCTAACTCCAGAATGTCTAATAAGAACTGAAATATAGAAGGGCTAATACTAAACAGCAAGAATAGAAAGAGACTCCTCGGTCTGCGAACGTAGCACATATACCTCGAAATCGCTATAGCAGTCGCCTCGCCTCAGGCGTGGTAGGACTGAGTCGAAGTACCTGGATCTGCACATGAAAAATATGCGCAGGAAGGGCATGCGTACACCAAAGCGATACTCAGTAAGTGCCAAGCCTAACCTCGTTTGGGTAGTGACGAGGAAGGTCAGTGCCCTACTGAGGTTAAATAGAATATAAAGTTTAACAGTGNCGACGGTAATAACCCGCCAAGCCAAGAAAACTACGGATCTCTGTAGCTGAGGATGGTTTGGGCCAACTCTGCACGGCCTCCACTTTCTTCGGATCCACCTGAATACCCTCTCTTGAGACCACATGACCCAAGAACGCCACAGAATCCAACTTAAACTCACATTTTGAGAACTTAGCATACAGCTTCTGTTCTCTCAAGGTCTGGAGCACTGTCCTCAGGTGCTGCTTATGATCTCCCCGACTTCGGGAATATACCAGGATGTCATCAATAAAAAAGATCACGAACGAATCAAGATATGGCCGAAAAACACTGTGCATCAGATGCATGAAGGCTGCTGGGGCATTAGTCAGCCCAAATGACATAACAAGGAACTCGTAATGACCATACCGAGTCCTGAAGGCAGTCTTCGGTATATATGGCTCCCGAATCTTCAACTACTGATAGCCTGAATGCAAGTCAATCTTAGAAAACACACAAGCACCCTGTAACTGGTCAAATAGGTCATCAATACGAGGCAAAGGATAGCGGTTTTTCACTATCACCTTATTCAACTGGCGATAATCAATACACATGCGCATAGAATCATTCTTCTTCTTCACAAATAATACAGGAGCACCCCAAGGCGATACACTGGGCCGAATGAAACCCTTATCAAGTAATTCCTGCAACTGCTCCTTCAACTCCTTCAACTCAGGAGGAGCCATACGGTACGGAGGGATAAAAATGGGCTGAGTGCCAGGCAACAGATCAATGCCAAAATCAATGTCTTTATCGGGTGGCATGCCCGTAAGATCAACTGGAAACACATCAAGGAATTCCCGTACTACTGGGACTGAATCAACAGAAGGAGTATCCATACTGACATCTCTCACATAAGCTAAATACGTATCACAACCTTTCTCAACCATACGCTGAGCCTTAAGAAAAGAAATAACTCTACTGGGAGTGTGACCTAAAGCACCCCTCCACTCAATACGCGGTACACCTGGCATGGCCAGTGTCACGGTTTTGGCGTGACAATCAAGAATGGCATAATAGGGCAACATACAGTCCATACCCTAGATAATATCAAAATCAACCATGCTGAGCAATAATAAATTGGCTCTGGTCTCAAAACTACCAAGAACAACCAAACATGACCGATAAACGTGGTCCACTATAAGAGAATCTCCCACAGGAGTAGAAACATAAACTGGGGAACTCAAAGAATCCCGAGGTACACCCAAATGCGGAGCAAAATAAGAAGACACATAAGAATAAGTGGAGCCTAGATCGAATAGAACCGATGCATCTCTGTGACAGACCAAGATAGTACATGTGATGATAGAATCGGAGCCGACATCCTCAGTACGGGCAGGGAGAGCATAATATCTGGCCTGTCCTCCCCCTCGAAGGCGACCTCTACCTCCCCGACCTCCACCTCTGGCTGGCTGGGCCGATGGAGTAGCAACTGGTGCTGGGACCATAGCCTGTGAACTTTGCGGGCATGTTGTGGCTAAAGAGCCTGCGGAGGTACACCCCTCCTAAGTCTGGGGCAATCCCTCACCATATGGCGTGTGTCACCACTCTCAAAATAAGCTCTGGGAGGACGTGGCGGCTGTGACTGGCTCGGGCCAGGTCTGCTGGACTGACCACTGGAAGCACCCCGTGCAGGAGGCACACTAGATACTGGAGGTGCATAATAAGGCTCCTGAGGCCTAGGTGGGGCTGGAATACCACTGGCTGCTGGAAGAGCTGAATGATCGGGGCGACCCATGTGACCCCTACCATGACGACCTGCAGTTGGGGCACGGGCACCAGAATAATGGCCCGACTCTCGAGACCTCTTGGCTCCCTCTCCTCTCTGTCCCTAGCATGCATATCCTAGATCCTCTTAGCAATGCTCACCACCCGCTGCTAAGATATATCCATCTCTAACTCACGAGCCATGAGATCTGATGCTGGGAATAAGCCCCTCAATGATCCAGTGAACCTTCTCGCGAACCGTAGAAACCAAAGCTGGAGCATGTCTAGCCATGTCAGTGTAACGGACAACATACTTCGAGATAGTCATGGTACCCTGGCGCAAATGCTCACACTCCGCGCGCCAGGCGTCCCTAAGACTCTGGGGGACATACTCCCTCGTGAACATATCTGAAAACTGGGCCCAAGTCAGGGAAGCTGCCTTATCTGGACTGTCTAACTCATAAGCACACCACCACTAATAGGCGGCTCCTCGAAGCTGGAAAGTAGTGAAAGAAACCCCGCTCGATCCTGATATGCCCATAGTGCGGAGGATACGGTAGCACTCCTCAAGAAATCCAAGGGCATCCTCTGAGGCTAGTCCGCTGAAAGTCGGAGGCTGATACTTCTTGAACCTCTCAAGCCTCTTCTGCTCCTCCTTTGAAGCTACTGCCCTCTCCTCGGGCTGAGCTGGGTCCACCGGCTGTATAGGAATAGCCTCTGGGACCTGATCAATATGCACTCGCTGCTCAGGAGTGCGGGCGGCGGGGGTCTGTTCTCCTCCCCCGGCCTAGGATGTAGCTGCAGCAAGGGGAAGCAACCCTACCTGAGCTAGAGTGGTGTACATAGTCATGAACTGTGCTAAGGTCTCCTGAAGTGCTGAAGTAGTAGTGGCAGAAGCATCAGGTGTCTGGACTCCAGCTGGTACTGCTGGTGGTACCTCGGCGGCAGCTCTCGCGGGTGCTCTGGCTGCACCACGAGCGCGTCCTTCGCCTCTACCCCGGCCTCGACCTCTGACGGCTCCAGTAGGGGGCGCGGGTGCCTGGTCATATCGAGTAGCACGTGTCCTCACCATCTGTGAGAGAATAGAAGACAGAAGTTTAGAATTGTGATATAAAAATCTTGCACAACAAGGAAATCAAATGAAACGGAATTTTCCTAACAGTTACGTAGCCTCTCGTAGATAAGTACAGACGTCTCCGTACCGATCAGCGAGACTCTAATAAACCGACTTGTGATTCATGACTCCTATGAACCTAGAGCTCTGATACCAACTTGTCACGACCCCAGTTCGCCCTCCGTGAACCATCGTGACGGCACCTAGTCTCTACGACTAGGTAAGCCTAAATTGCGGAAGAAAACCAAAATTTGCGGAAGTAAAACAATTTATAACAGAAATAAAGGAATAAACAACGTTTAAATGTGCCGCCCGACATACACCATATTTAATTCTCAAACCAACATATAAATCCAAGACCCGAAAACCCATGAATCACAAGCTAAGAAGTACTACATAGCTCTAACTCCAGAATGTCTAACAAGAACTGAAATACAGAAGGGCTAATACTAAACAACAAGAATAGAAAGAGACACATCGGTCTGCGGACGCGGCAGATATACCTCGAAGTCACAATAGCAGTCGCCTCACCTCAGGGGTGGTAGGACTGAGTCAAAGTACCTGGATCTGCACATGAAAAACATGCGCAGGAAGGGCATGAGTACACCACAGCGGTACTCAGTAAGTGCCAAGCCTAACCTAGGTTGGGTAGTGACGAGGAAGGCCAGGGCCCTACTAAGGTTAAATAGAAAAAAAATTTTAAAGTGCGAAATAAACAGTGTAAATAAGTAACACAGAATATGAAGGACAACAACAACTATTACAAAGGCAAGTAAAACACAGATAGAGAATACAACTCAGCTCCGAGATAACAACCGGGGATCTCCCAAGATACCATTCTGTAGTCCCCAAATATAAATATCATATCCAGTGGATCTCCCGGGTGCAGTCCCGTAGTCCAAGTCATAAATGTGCGGGGATCTGCCGGAATACCACATCCGTAGTGCCAAATATAAATACTCAGTACTGGGGAATCTACCGGGTGCAATCCCGTAGTTCCAATGTAAAAGTGCAGGGGGATCTCCCGGAATGCAATTCCGCAGTCCCAAAGTAAACATACAGGGGAGCTCCCGGGATACCGTCCCGTAGTCCATAATTAAGTACACAGCAGCAACAAGAACTCAATTCACACCATTTCATACCAAAGTCAGGCAGATGATTCTAACCTAGCATGCTTCACGTAATACAAATAAGGCAGTTAAGTCAAATAGAACAATTTAGTCAAGTAGACATGCTTCTCTAGACTAACAGCAGGCTAAATTTCCAAGTAGTGTAAGCAAGAAAGAAGAACACAATTCAAGGCTATTTTTAATGAAATAAAACCGGATTTCCAATAATTAGCACAAGTACGCGCTCGTCACCTCACGTACAAGGCATTTCAATTATCACAATATCAATCCTAAGGGGAAAAAGTCCCCCACAAAAGGTTAGACAAGCCACTTACCTCGAACCGACTCAAACGTCAACCCGAAACCACGTTCTTGCCACGAGTATCCGACTCCAAATGGCCCAAATCTATTCAATAAAATTTCATAATGTAAATAACACTTCAAGTAACTGATTCTACAATTAAATTCTAAGCTAATACGCGAAATTAGGTAAAATGACCAAAACGCCCCTCGGGCCTATCTCGAAATCGATTGAAATTTATATTTCCGGAATTCTCACACTCTCACGAGGTCATACATACCAAGAACAGTGAAATCTGACCTCATATAGCCCTTCAAAACCTCAATCATAAGTCTCCAATCCTAAACCCGAGCTTTCCCCAATTTTCACCCTTAATTCCCACAAGTTCTAGCTCTAATCCATGAGATAATAGCATAGGAACGAGTTTTAGGTCCAAAATCCTTACCTCAATGAATTTCCCTTGAAATCCCTCTTCCAAATCGTCTAAAAAGCTCCCAAGCCGAAGTCAAAAATGGTGAAATAACTCAAAATTTGCGAAGGACTCTTTTTAGTTATTCTGTCCAGTTGTTCCGCATTTGCGGCACAATTTCTCGCTTCTGCGGTACCGCATATGCGGTCTTTCCTCCGCTTCTGCGGAAAACACTTAATAGGCAAAATCCGCATCTGCGGTCAACTCTCCACACCTGCGACTCCGTAGGTGCGGTCCAACTACCGCATCTGCGGTTCTTGACTCTTCCTCTCAAATCTGCTTCTGCGTCTCCCCTTCCGCATGTGCGGCGTCGCACCTGCGGTCCCCAAACCGCAGGTGCGAAAACACCAGAAACTGCAATCTCAGCAGCTGCAATAACATCTCAACTTCTCCGTTAACCACCCGAAATCACCCCGAGGCCCTCGGGACCTCAACCAAAAGCACAAACATAACCTAATACCTTATTCAAACTTGTTCCAATCATCGAAACACTTCAAACAACATCAAATCACCAAAACACCTCGGATTCAAGCCTAAGTTTCTAAAATCTTCCGAATTCCGCTTTTGATAAAAAACCCAACCAAACCACGTCCGAATAACCTGAAATTTTGCACACATATCCCAAATGGCACCACGAAGCTACTGCAACTCTCAGAATTCCATTCCGACCCCTATATCAAAATCTCACTATCGAACCGGAAACTTCAAAAATTAAACTTCCGGCATTTCAAGACTAAATTAGCTACGCACCTCCAAAACACAATCCGACCACGCCCCTAAACCCGAAATCACCCAACGGAGCTAACGGAACCATCGAGTTTTCATTCCGAGGTCGTCTTCACACTATTCTGACTACGGTCAACTTTCCAATACTTAAGCTCTCATTTAGGGACTAAGTGTCCCAAAACTCTCCGAAATTCAAAACCCACCATCCCGGAAATTCAAAATAGCAGAAATAAACATGGGGAAAGCAGTTAATAGGGTATCGGGGCATAAATTCTAAAAACGACCGGCCAGGTCATTACACCGGTATAGGTCCATTACTATATTTATGACTTGTCTATTAAATTTGGTGAAAACGGAGTTAGTTTGACGTGATTCGGACATTCAGTTGTTAAAATAGAAGTTCTAAAGTTTTCTTAAAAATTTCATTTGATTAGGTGTCTAATTCATGGTTCTAGGTGTTATTTTGGCAATTTAATCGCGTTTGTAAGTTCCTATGATTTTTTCGGACTTGTGTGCATGTTTGGTTTGGAGCCTCGAGGGCTCGAGTGAGTTTCGAATGGGTCACGGGGTGAGTTTGGACTTAGAAAAATAGCTGGTGTTCTTCAATTCTGGGGCAGGCTCCAGGTTTCGCATTTGCGAAATCAGGCTTCGCATTTGCGATGAGGCAGACTCACTGTCAGGTTCGTAATTACAGCTATTTTCTTGCAATTGCGAAGAATAGATGGGCACCACAGGTTTGCATTTGCGAACAAATTTTTTGCTTATTCGAAGTGGGCTTCGGGAAGCAGTGTTCGCATTTGCGATCAAATTGATCGCAATTGCAGGAGTTCATGTTCGCATTTGCGAACAAACCATCGCAAATGTGATGATATCAAAGATGAGGGATGTCACGTCCTGAACTCGGGGAGCACGACCGGCGCTCAACCGAGTGAATCCAGCCGAGCAAGTCAATTAGATTTCCTTCTACCCAAATTCATCCATGAATAAAGAGAAAATATATCTCATTAATTAAACACTGAGGGGATTTCATTAATAACCCCAATTTCCATTTCCATTATTTACTCCATTTTTAAGTCTCAAAATACATACACTTTCATAGCGGATGTGGAACAAGTGATTCAAATATATCATGACAATTTGGCTTTCCCAACACCAATACACAACCCGTACTATGTCTACGGAGCCTCTAACAGATATTATAGAGAACTATGATAGTGTCGGCAATAAGTCCCCGGCTATACCTCAAACACAATACATGAGGAACAAAAGATACATGATCCCTAAATGAAGTGGGGGTGGACCAAGTCCGGTGGGAAGAGGGTGTATCGCTATCACTAATCAATGCCGCATGCTGTGGAACCACCTGCATCCATTAAAGATGCAACGCCCCCAGCAAAAGAGACGTTAGTACCATCGAATAGCCTAGTGTGTATGACTAAATGTTCTCTTTTAAAATAGAATGCCAATATAAGAAAGGGGCAACCATGTAAAAAAGAAGCAACAATCAAATGATATCCAAAGGTCACGTTAAAACATAACAATTTTTAAAATACGAAAATAAGGAGGTGAAGATGATAATTGAAATATGAAGATAATACTATTTTTGGTTAGAAGATCTTTAGTACTGATATACCACTATTCACAATACCATTGTTCCCAATATACACATCATAACCAACGTGACAATACCACCGTGAATTTAGTACGGAGTCCAATCACGACCGATCAGCTAGGTTGTCTTATTTGAAGTCATCAACCACAATCACAATCTCAAGCACAATCACAATCTCTGTTCAAATATACCACAATGAATCTATCACAGAGACTGATCACGGCCCGATCGGCTCGGCCGTCTTATTTGAAGACATCAACCACAATAACAATTTCAATTACAATTTCCAGCACAATCACTACCATGTGTGCGGCATGACGTCCGATCATGACCCGATCGGCTAGGTCGTCTCATGTGAGACATCAACCACAATCACAATTTTTAATACAGTCACCACCATGTGTGCGGCATGGCGTCCGATCACGATCCGGTCGGCTAGGTCGTCTCATGTGAGACATCATCCTTTTCTATCATCAATCTCATCCCAAATAAGGGGAATAACATTTTTTATTTGCATACAAAGGAAACATAAATACATATTTCATTTACCTCATGACCTTTCATATCGTATATAGCTTCATTGGTACTTTTAACCACTTACAACATCATTATTTCATTGGCTCTCTAGGCCATACATATGATTCTTCTTTCATGGCACAGTGGCCGTCTTTCATATTCCACACTTTCATTTCTTTCCTTTCATAGGTCAACATAAATATCAATATATAGAATATTTCGGAAATCACAACTTTTAGTTCATTAGAAATGAAGACTTTAAACACAATAGATTTCTTTCCAATAAATAGAGTAAAATGATTGGCAATCGAAGCGCAAGTTATAATCATAAACAAGTAACACACCATTTATTCTTGAAATACTTTTACCCAAAGAGGTCAATACACAATTTCAACTCATGAATATGTAAGAGCTCAAAACACGTTGGGAATACTTACAAGACATATCATTAGTTAAAACAACCACATTTGGGCATGACATGAGTACATAAGCTTTTAGGTAAATCTATTTTCGAAGTCTTTTTAAAACACTTGAATCAAGGCTTATTTCATAACCTTTCTCACATCGTTCATTTCACTTCATCGGCAACGTTGGCCACACGTATAACTTTCTTTCTTGGCACGTTGGCCACACTTTATATTCCCAATTCACTTATTTCACTTCCAAACATCTTTATATTTTATCATGAATAAGACATTTTCAATCAAGTCTTTAGGTACACATATGAGCAATTAAGACTCTTAAGCATATTGAGATTTTCTCACACAATTTGGCATCATAACCTTCATTTAAAATACGGCTCAAAGACATAGCATTTTATACACATATCAATCTTGAACACATTCCCAAAAGATAACATAATACAATAGGAACATTCGGAATACGTTTTGAATACATAATTCTCGATATTTTGCTTATTCGGAATACATATTGAACATATATCTTTCAACACTAGCTTATTCGTGTCATGACCCAGACGGGCACCCGGTACCTTACTCAACCGAGTACCAACACATCGTATCTTTTCATGTCATACTATCATAAATAACTAAGCCAGAGAAGCTACCGTGAAATAGGTAGAATACAACAGGTAATGCCAACTTATACATAAGACATATGGGCTTCTAAGGCCAAAATAAGCACTTGTACACGGAACATAGGCCGACAAGGCCACACAATCTTTTACGTACATGATATCTGTCTACAAACCTCTAAGAATACATAATTTTCATAAAGGTTGGGACAGAGTCCCGCCATACCAAACAATACGTATCTAACTCATACTAACTAAACAAGCAACTCCGAAGCAAATGGGGCGCACCAACATCTTCCGCTGAGCTGATAACCTACTTGGAGGGCTCTCGACCTGTCTATCTGGACCTGCGGACATGAAATGCAGCATCCCCAGGCAAAAAGGGACGTCAGTATGAATAATGTACTGAGTTTGTAAGGTACATAAGTAAGCACGTAACAGACATGGGGGAAATATAGAGTAAATGACTCCACCTGTAAGTCTGACAACTTTGTAAATCATGAAATATTTATAGTATCATGCAAATGCGTATGAATGTCATGTCGTGCATAGGTACATGTTTCATAACATCATCAGCCTATGAGGGCATCCCATCATATCATCTTGGCCACTATGGGTAAAATCATCAACGTATACCAGCTGATCAGGTGGTGGTGCATGTATATATATATATATATATATATATATATATATATATATATATATATATATATATATATATATATATACGCGTATATAATGCCATCTGGTCATGGGTCAATGTACATGAATGCAATGCAATGCATGAAAAGTACATTAATAAAATCTTACGGAAGTCATAAGACCATTTTGCCTTTGAGTAATATCATAAAGTAAACTCTTTTTCAACTTTCGTATTTTTCTGAGACCCATGAACAAATGATAAAATATTATCACACATGAAAATTCAAGAACATAGATATCTCTAATACTTCTATGAATAGAGTCATTCATGGAATTTGTGCATTTGTACGTTTCGTTTGTGTCGTATAAATCATGCCAAAACAAAGAAGGGATAGCCTTAACATACCTGAGCCGATTCTCTTGACAATCCCTCTAATATACGTTAATTGCAACAAATTACGTAACAGAGAGATCGGAGTAAGAAAAAGTTCATATTATATTCTTGCGAAAGATTGTACCATACTCCTTTAGAATCGCAAAATCCCGTTACCATAATATTACGTAGTCTCGTATGAATTTTATGGCTTTCATCCGATAGCTTAGAAAACATAAGCACCTCATTTTCATCTTATTTTCACAACTCCTTTTAATTCCAATTCCTTGCAGCGACCCAAACTATAATCTGGCAGCTTGAATTTATCGCGAACGTCGTTAGGACTAAAACTAATGAATGTGATATTAGTTTCTTTGAGAAACTAAAGAAGAGAATCTGGGACTTAAACTTGTTTATCCAAGGACAAACTTTTGAACTTTTGATATCTTACAGATGTGTCATGTGTATGAAACTTAATTTGACACCTTTCCTTCCAAATTATGAGTCACTTCATATATTTCCAAGGGCTGCCACGTTTTTATGCAATAGTCTTTATCCAAAGACTTTAACTAATCCACCACCAATTATTAATTAACTAGGTAATGTCTTATCATCAATAATTAACCAATTACCCACATAATTAAGAATTATTTCTATTTACTTAAAATACTATTCACTTTTCACATACCTTATACACCTTACTATCATGGTCATGTGGTACCTTGTATGGTACTAGTCCATAAGCATCGGGTATTAACACTTGGCCCGAATTTTATCCTAACATGCCAAATTTGAACGAAAATTTATTTTCTTTGACTTGCTTCCCCTTTCACCTTCACGAATTTACTCACCACTTGTTTTAAATAGCATAATCCTTATAATCTCCAAATAATCTTTTCCTTGGACTGATGTCAATTATCTTACGACAAATTCAACGTACAACATCATCGTAACTTATTACCGCAAAGCGTAACATCACCGTAATGTAATACTGCAGGGTGCAACATTGTCGTAACTTAATACTACGAAGCGTAACATCATCGTAATATAATACTGCAAGGCGTAACATCATCGTAATATTGCGGGGTGTAATATCATTCCCCCCTTTGGAATATTCGTCCTCGAATGTTGACTGATGCTCTTATCATTTTCATAACTTATAGCTCTTTGGAATACCTTAATACTCTCCTTGCTACTTAAGCAGTTGCTCTGTTAATAAGTCCAAAGTCTAAGGTATTTCCCCCCTTTAGTCTTTTTCCTCATATCATGACTTGTGGTCGAAATTTTTCTAATCTCACAATTGCTGCTACCTCCCGTCATGCAGCCTGTAGGACCCTGGCTTTGTAAGTGCGCTTATGCGATTCATCTTTCCTTTTTCCTTTTAGCTTTTAGTCAATCTCTAGGCCTTATTTTGTAAACATATACAAGGCTTAATAGGATGTCTCTCTGGGCATCTATAGGTGTACTGAAATTCTCTGCTCGATACTTTGTAGAATTTGCGAACATGGCTATATCTTATTTCATAGATCTGGTTATCCATTCGTATGACTTTACTGTATTTACATGGGTTATACCATAATTTTTTTCTTCAATTTATTGTTACTGAGGTATGCTTACCAAGCTCCTAGCTACTTTTGTTGCCTATCCTTTAGGTATAAATCTCAGTCCTTTAATGCTCCTTCATTACCGTTCGTCTTAAGAATCATGGCCTAATCTTATGTCATACTTTATAACTTGTATCTGTCCATTGTTGATTCACCTCAATGTTGATCTACAATCCTCCACTTGAAGACTTGAAGCTTCTTACATAAAACATTGCCGCTAGGGCTTATGTTGCATTGAAGAATATTTGAAGTGTTTTCCATAATCGTATTTCATAGTGTCTCAATGTGATTCACCTCGTGCCGTCAGTGAAATCTTTTCTCCTTCTCTTCTTCAAATCATTATTCAAACGAAGGCCCAATGTCATCCTTTATTTGTCACCATTACACCCTCATTTTATTACCAGGTAGCATTTCATTCTTTCTAGATGCTATTAACCTTAGACTCCTTTGAGTTCATTCAGGCTATACTGAACTTTCAATAACTTAGAGAAACCATTATCTCTCTTGTTTTCATGGACTTAATCCCGAGGACTTATCCATTCTCATCACCTTTTCACTTGCCTTTCCTCACCCTTACTCTTGTTTTCTTAAAACTTTGTCGTTTTACCATACTTTAGCTTGTGACCTATACATATCCATTTATGCTACTCGCATTTTTCCTTCAACTTGCTTGCACCATAGATTTCCTTATGTTATTCTGGAACGTCAAGCGAGACATCACATCGTCTCCAACTCTTCTCTCTATCTTAACTAGATCTCTCAGTACTTAGAAACCATAGGCTGGATGACATGCCGCTGACGATGCCGCTATCATTCTCAGTTATTGGATCCCTGTGCTTATAGCCTTCTATCCGAAATGGACTATTCAGCACTTTCTGCATTTGTGTATCTCGTACATTGTTCCCTTTACCTTACTTACTTAAAATTTCGTATCATATCTTCTATGTTTTTCATAACCGCCCTTCCACATAGGTATGATTCACACCACAACTTGAAGCTCTATTATAATACTACAATCCGGTGGGAGCTTCATATTGACTTCTTATTGCTGGCTTTAATGTAGAACCTTTATAGACTATGGTTGTTGTACTATCTCTCTCGTACCTCTGATTTTAAGGGAGATCCTGCAATGATCTCGATCACGATATTTCTAATTGTCCGGGTCCAATAATCACTCCTGATTACTTAGTTGATGTCACTCTTTAGTTTCCTCTTCCCTCTGATCAACCTTTATGTAGGCTTAAGCTAGCTTCCGATCTGTGGTTCATGGTATTAATTATCCTGTTTAGCCTTTCATAGGCGCTGAGGAATATGCATGATACAATCCTTTAACAATTTAATCCTTTATTTATGACCTGGGCCCAATTCTTTCTTTTATCATATACCAGAATCTTCTACGGCTGTATATGCTGCATGTATAAAACTCTGAACCCTTAAGTGCATTCATAACGTAACCAACTCTGGATCATTGATCGAATAATTTCTTTCGTTCCATCTTAGCTTTCTTTCAAAGTAAGCTATTACTTCTCCTGGTCTTTCTGCCCATTGTTGAGTCCATACTTAGCTTATCTTAGTGCCCACACGTGCCAGAGTTTTCGGGCAACTCATATGATCTCGAGTATTACTTTTAATTTAACTTCCCGTTCATTAGTCATGGTAGGTGCCACTTTCTTTTGGAGTGCTTATAGTGTTGTATGTGAGACTGTTGTTACACGACCATTTCCTCTTTAGGTCGTTGTGCTTAAGTTGAAGCTTTCTTCCTTATTTTCTCAGCTAGTCTTTCGTTGTAGTACTTAGGGAGAACCCTTGACCCTCGTAAAGCTGTGAGCCTATTACGGACCTTTTGACGCCTTCCTTGCCTATAATTATCTGTAGTTGCTTACCTCCGTGCCCTTGTTCTTGTAGGGTTGCTTCTGAACTGACATTTTGATTGCCTTCCCAGTGACACTTTCTTTTATCCCCATAACACTCATACGATACCTTTAACTACCGTGACTCCTATTTGAATATATCTCAAGTATTATAGTGATATTACTGGATTCTCCATGTTGGGGTTTACTACATTCATCTTGCATGATCTATTGATTTGTCCGTAACTTCTTGTCTAGTCATGACTAGGCTCTCCCTGAATCAACTACTAATTACTCATCGGCCCATTCTCATATCCATATTCTGCGTAATCTTTCTTGGGTTGTTTCCTTGTCTTAACTTACCTTACGTACTGGCTCCTTATCTATCAATAACATCCCGTGCAGGATCCCTTACTTCCCTTTTCTTGGAGTTATGCTTACATACTGTTCTGGAATCATAGCATATCCACAACATTTGGACAAGTGCAATCTCATCCCTTTCTTATTTTTTTTAATTGCATTCTTCCTTTATCATATTCCCCCCTTTAGGGGAGTACTAAGACTTGAAGCTATGACGACCTGGCTATTGATGTTTTTCCTCTTCATCTTTGGCGTCCTTTCACATCATCAATGACCCTTACTTGCCTTGCAGTAATCCTTCTCTACCAAGGATAGCAAAATCCCTCGCTTGCGAGGGTGACACTTAGTGTAACTGGCACATACAGTCTCTTAAGCTTAACTTTGCTCACATTGCTTGCTTTAGGGGAGCGGCTCCCTGAATGACCATTCTTTGAATTCATCATGGATCTTCTTCTGTTATCCATTCTATTATTGCCGGAATGCAATATGAATTCTCATGATACTGACTATTATCAAATCACTCAGTTCCTTATTCATGTTTAGTTTATCTTATTCACCAGTCCATATTGATTTCTATTACTCTAGGGTCTAACTTTTCCTTCTGTTAATCACGTTAGAGTCGCGAACTTATTTCTTGAAATGAGGATGTGACTGTATGGCCTATACTCTTTTTTTTTCTTAAGTCCCATCACCTTTCGTCTCTTTCTTCATTTGACTATAGGTTCTATAACACTCTACCGTTGTTATCCATGTATCACACCTTATTGGTAATGCTTCCTTATCTCTCTTCTCATTACTCTGCTAATATTTCTGCATATCCCTTTTCTTGTGAAAACTTCAACACAACATTCTTTTACTTTTAGCTCTCCTTCCTTCATTCATCGGCTCCTCGGGTTGCTCAACGTCCTCGCTATACTAGGGACGAGAGTCACACTAAGGTAATATTTATCCTTTCTGGGCTTTCAGTGCCTATCATCTAATTATTTTTTTGGTCATGCTAGTATTCACATGTAATTGTGATATTCTAGAGTGCACCATCTGGGTGTCTCACAAGGAGGTCTATTAGAACATTTGTAATATCATTCGGAAATTCCAACTAACGCAAGCAATCCATTTACCAATTTGGGTTACCCTAACCCCAGCCGGATCTTGATATCCCGTCCTTCTCTTAACTATACCTGTTAGTCCCCATAGGGCATAGCTGAAATGGGTGTAATCAATTGTACATACCTCTGTTACTGGTGAATATAACTCAAAAGGCTTATGTTCCTCTGCCTGAAGTATAAACACTGTTAACCTTCATTAACTGAACGCCCCGTACCCTTCTTCATCTTGCTTCTTTTGCTTGTTGAAACTTGTATTTATCTTCTTAATCTCTTATTGTCTTTCACCAAAAAGGTGGATAGGCATTCTTGCCTTAAGGTTTCTTATCAAGAAGCTTGTTTCTTATCAAGAAGCTTACACCTTTCAGTACACCTATGATCTGCTAAAGACAACATATTTACTTATCGTAGGCAAATTACAAAAATCCAATTCCTCTAACTCAGCTCTTCCACAACTATCTCTCTTTCCAACCTTCTTTCCGGATGTAGGTATCGTCTTATTACGAATAAAATAGAATTTTGAAATTTGAATTCTTATAAGTGAGCTCTACCACACGATCTAGAGTAAGAAGAAAGAGTGACAATCCTAAATGCCCTGTAGCCTCCTGCTTATAAGTGTGGTGCACGACACACCCATAAACAAGACTCTACTAGACACGACTTGTAAACTCCCTAGGACAGAATTACTCTGATACCACTTTTGTCACGACCCAGACCGATGGGCCGCGACGGGCACCTGGTACCTTACTCAAACGAGTACCAACACATCGTATCTTTTCATGTCATACAATCATAAATAACTTAGCCGGAGAGGCTGCCGTGAAATAGGTAGATTACAACAGGTAATGCCAACTTATACATAAAACATATAGGCTTCTAAGGCCAAAATAACCACTTGAACACTGAACATAGGCCGACAGGCCACACAATCTTTTACGTACATGATATCTGTCTACAAGCCTCTAAGAATACATAATTTTCATAAAGGTCGGGACAACGTCCCGCCATACCAAACAATACGCATCTAACTCATACTAACCAAACAAGCAACTCCGAAGCAAATGGAGCGCACCAACATCTTCCACTGAGCTGATAACCTACTTGGAGGGCTCTCGACCTGTCTATCTGGACTTGCGGGCATGAAACGCAGCATCCCCAGGCAAAAAGGGACGTCAGTACGAATAATGTACTGAGTATGTAAGGTACATAAGTAAGCACATAACAAACATGGGGGAAATATAGAGTAAATGACTCCACATGTAAATCTGAAAACTTTGTAAATCATGAAATAATTATAGTATCATGCATATGCGTATGAATGTCATGTCGTGCATAGGAACATGTTTCATAACATCATCAGCCTCTGAGGGCATCCCATCATATCATCTTGGCCACTATGGGAAAATCATCAACGTACACCAGCTGATTAGGTGGTGGTGCGTATATAACGCCATAACCTTTCCCGTATCCCATATACATATACATACATACATATATACGCGTATATAACATAATCTGGTCATAGGTCAATGTACATGAATGCAATGCATGAAAAGTACGTTAATAAAATCTTTCGGAATGTCATAAGACCATTTTGCCTTTGAGTAATATCATAAAGTAAACTCTTTTTCAACTTCCGTATTTTTCTGAGACCCATGAACAGATGATAAAATATTATGACACATGGAAATTCAAGAACATAGATATCTCTAATACTTACATGAATAGAGTCATTTATGGAATTTGTGCATTTGCACGTTTCGTTTGTGTCGTATAGATCATGCCAAAAGAAAGAAGGGATAACCTTAACATACCTGAGCCGATTCTCTTGACAACCCCTCTAATATACGTTAATTGCAACAAATCACGTAACGGAAAGATCGGAGTAGGAAAAAATTCATATGATATTCTTGCGAAAGATTGCACCATACTCCTTTAGAATCGCAAAATCCCGTTATCATAATATTACGTAGTCTCGTATGAATTTTATGGCTTTCATCCGATAGCTTAGCAAACATAAGCACCTCACTTTCATCCAATTTTCACAACTCCTTTTAATTCCAATTCCTTGCAGCGACCCAAACTATAATCTGGCAGCTTGAATTTATCGTGAACGTCGTTAGGACTAAAACTAATGAATGTGATATTAGTTTCTTTGAGAAACTAAAGAAGAGAATCAACGTTGGGACTAATGAATGTGATACTAGTTTCTTTGAGAAACTAAAGAAGAGAATCTGGGACTTAAACTTGTTTATCCAAGGACAAACTTTTGAACTTTTGATATCTTACAGATGTGTAATTTGTATGAAACTTAATTTGACACCTTTCCTTCCAAATTATGAGTCACTTCATATATTTCCGAGGGCTGCCACGTTTTTATGCAATAGTCTTTATCCAAAAACTTTAATTAATCCACCACCAATTATTAATTAACTAGGTAATGTCTCATCATCAATAATTAACCAATTACCCACATAATTAAGAATTATTTTCACATACTTAAAATACTACTCACTTTTCACATACCTTATACACCTTACTATCATGGTCATATGGTACTTTGTATGGTACTAGTCCATAAGTATCGGGTGTTAACGCTTGGCCCGAATTTCATCCTAACATGCAAAATTTGGACGAAAAATTCATTTCTTTGACTTGCTTCCCTTTTCACCTTCACGAATTTACTCACCACTTGTTTGAAATTGCATAATCATTATAATCTCCAAATAATCTTTTCCTTGGACTGATGTCAATTATCTTACGATAAATTCAACGTACAATACTACAAGGTTTAAACATCATCGTAACTTATTACTGCGAAGCGTAACATCACCGTAATGTAATACTGCAGGGTGCAACATTGTCATAACTTAATACTGCAAAGCGTAACATCATCGTAATGTAGTACTGCAGGGCGTAACATCATCGTAATATTGCGGGGTGTAACAATTCGGAATAGCCAATTTTATAACGAACAACTCGGGTCTTACATAAATTACATGAACACCGTGGGATTTAATTCTAAGAGAGAAGTTTAGCCAACATACCTTGTTTGAGCTTTCCTTAAGTTACTACAACGCCCCAACACTTCTAGCAATAACAATCTATAGGAAGATAGCGAAAATCAGTTAATAATTAGAAGGATTCCCATGGTGAAATTCTCTTAGGAATTTTGTCAAACATCTAGCGTGCAAAATAGACCACAAGGTCTACAATGGTAATCCTTTCCTCCCTCAACCAATTTCAACAAGAAACTACCCAAAATGGTTCATTAACCCCCCATACTACAACCTAGTGTCACATGCATAGCCTATTTCCAATCCCACAATATACTTGAACTCATAACCTCTTGCATGAACGCTTAGGAGTAGGACTTACCCGGGTAAATGATAATCTAGTGATTGGCTTCCTTGACTTTGAAGATTGGTGCAAGATTGGATGATTAGAATATTAGGTTTCTTCCTTCTCTCTCTAAAATGTTCGTACCTCTCTCTAAAAAAAAAATTAGATTTTACCTTCTAAAATGATCCCCCAAGGCCTTGTATCAAAATAGGATCGGATATGAAAATTTCCAAAAATGACCCCCAAAGTCAATTATGTGGTGCAATTATGCTATAGCAGAATCATTTTGTGGGCAGCAAAATTGGTTTTGCTATAGCAGAATCATTCTGAGACCAATTGTGCGATAGCACAATCATTTTTGCGACAGCAAAATCATTCTGGCCGCAGAATAGTATTTTAATATTGCCAATTCTCTGCTTCACTCCGCGATGGATATGCGGTCCGTGGAGTGATTTTGCAGTCGCAAATGGACCTCAGAAAGGCCATTTTCTACAATAATTTACCTCTAACTCTCCAATGCATTGTACAACCCAAAAGTTTCGCACTGTGGCTCGTTTTCTATAATTGTCAAACACATGAGCCTAACTTGCCACCACGAAACCTTAAATTCCTTAGCAAAATTTTTCGGGGCCTTACATTCTCCCCCGCTTAGGATCATTCATCCTCGATTGAGAAGTAGAGTCCGCCCCAAACACTTAGCATAATTTATCTCTTTTCTCACATACCTCAAGCCCCCAAATTGTGACTAACTCCCAAATTTTTCAGAAATTTTAGCAGAGTCTCCTCTGTAATTGGGCCTATCCACCTACCATAGAATCACTAAAACCACCCTAACAACACATCCACAACTCGACAAAGTATCACAATATATCAATATTACTAATCTCAGCGTTACAGGCACTACATTATCAAAATGATATCTGGACATGAACTGCACATTATAAATCATAACACATAAAAAATACCTTTCAAATCACAACCATTTGCTATATAATCAAGCAAAAATATTTTCTTTCCACAGCACTTTCGGCCTTCAAGGTGACCTTCGTGACTCACAGACTTCGCCATAACATGGCGGAGGAAATCTCTTTATTCCTCAACTTTCAGACTTATTTAATCAAGGATTAGAATTAGGTACCTGTTATGAATAGAATTGTAATCAGAGTGAATGTCTATCTTTTAGGGAGTTTTACTTTGTGGCTAAGTTATTTTTCCCCTATAAATAGAGGGGTCTTACCCCATTGTAAATCATCCCAAATCAATAAGAATTCTCTCCTTATTTTCCTCTTCAATCTTCTT
The DNA here is from genome assembly GCF_001879085.1 of Nicotiana attenuata. Taxonomy (NCBI): domain Eukaryota; kingdom Viridiplantae; phylum Streptophyta; class Magnoliopsida; order Solanales; family Solanaceae; genus Nicotiana; species Nicotiana attenuata. The sequence continues at coordinate 34,323 of NW_017670793.1, forward strand.
CTTCTTTTATTAATTCATAACACGTATCAGCACGATACTCTAATCAATTGAGTAGAAGCTTTGGGATTGGGCATAGTGATTGTCAATTGTTCCATGAACTTCCTTCATGTTTAAATTCTGGATTTAAGGTAAGTAATTTGCTTTATTTTTCTCATTTAAATTCTTAACATTCTATAATTTAATTTTAAATACAAGAAAAGACAATAAATTTTGCTCACAACTCTAATGGAGTTTGTAAGAAATTATAACCACCCAGAGTGGTAAAATTTCCATGCCTTGCCATGATCAAATTCATGTATGATTGTGGGCAAAGAAGTGGAAACACGTTCCATTGAATTTGCTTCATTCTTATTACCCTTAAGAGAATGTGATAGCAATATATAATAAGTCTGAAAGAAGATAAAATTATTACCGTGAAGGTATCAATGGATGTGGACGTGGCAATAGACGAAATTATAATCGTCATCATTGTGGTAATGAGAACAATAAGGATTCTCAAAATAGTCCTTCACTTTGTGAAAGTAATATTTGTCATCGATTTGACATGAGATTTTATAAAGCACATATAGATGATTATGGTCCATTCATGATGTGAATGTGACAACATGTGATTTATGAATACACATTCATTCTTGGAAGAATATGAATGTGCTAGTGGTAGTGAATATGCCACACTCACCTCTAAAAGGGGTTTGAGATGAAATAAGAAAATAATTTTATAATTATGGCATAAATGGTCATTGATCACGTACTATTGTGATTATGTCAAAATATTATGGCAATGTGATTATTAGAGGGCAAAAGTAATAGAAGCAACATATCTTGCCTATAATGATTTTGACCATGACCATATTGGTATAACTTTCTTTTTAAAAGAGATATTCACCCGTTATGAATGCTATAACGTTCTGTTGTCTCATTAGTTTTGTTGTCTATGAAAAGCTTGACATGCATTTAATGGATGTGGTTACCGCCTACCTTTATGGCTCACTTGATAATGAGATATACATGAAAATCCCTGAGGGGTTTAAAAAGCCTAACACACATAATTCAAAGTCCCGGGAAATGTTTTCAATCAAATTGCAAAGATCTTTGCATGGTCTAAAGCAATCAGGACGAATGTGGTATAATCATCTTAGTGAGTATTTATTAAAGGAAGGTTATATAAATGATGTCATTTGTTCATGTGTTTTTATAAAGAAAACAACATCGGAATTTGTTGTACTTGCCATATATGTTGATAACTTAAACCTTATTGGAACTCCTATAGAACTCCAAAAGGCAATTGGTTATTTAAATAAGGAATTCGAGATGAAAGATCTCGGAAAGACAAAATTATGTCTTGGTTTGCAAATTGAACATTTGGCAAACGGAATTTTTGTTCATCAATCTGCCTACATAGAAAAGGTACTGAAACAGTTTTACATGGATGGAGCACATACATTAAGTACTTCGATGGTTGTTCGATAAGTTGATATGAATAAGGATCCATTCCGACCTCAAGAAAAGAATGAAGAGCTACTTGGTCCTGAAGTACCATATCTTAGTGCAATCAGTGCACTAATGTATCTTGGTAATACTAAAAGGCCCGACACAACCTTTTCAGTTAATGTCTTAGCAAGATGTAGCTCTGCTCCTACAAGGAGACATTGGAATGAAATCAAATACATATTGCGGTATCTAAAAGGAACTATCGATATGGGCTTATTTTATGGCAATAATTGCAGTCCCGATCTTGTTGGTTATGCCGATACTAGGTATTTATCCGATCCACACAAGGCTCGATCTCAAACAGGTTATGTGTTTACCTGTGGAGGCACTGCCATATCTTGGCGATAGACTAAGCAATCAATTGTGGATACTTTAACTAATCATGCTGAGATAATTGCTATTCATGAAGCAAGTCGAGAATGTGTGTGGTTGAGGTCTATAATACATCTTATTCGAGACAAATGTGGTTTGAAATATGACAAACTACCCACGATTTTGTATGAAGATAATGTAGCATGCATAGCCCAATTTAAGGGAGGATTCATAAAAGGAGATAGGACAAAGCACATTTCACCAAAGTTATTTTTCACGCATGATCTTCAAAAGAATGGTGATATCAATGTGCAACAGATTCGTTCAAGTGATAATATGGCTGATTTGTTCACAAACTCTCTACCGACATCAACCTTCAAGAAGCTAGTGCACAAGATTGGGATGCGAAGGCTCAAGGATGTGAAATGATGCTCTTATCAGGGAGAGTTTAATACGTGTTGTAGTCTTTTTTCCTTACAAGGTTTTGTCCCACTGGGTTTTCCTTGCAAGGTTTTTAACGAGGCAACCAAAAGGCGTATTGTTAGATATGTGTACTTTTTTTCCTTTTCTAGATTTTTTTCCCATTGGGTTTTATTTTAGTTAAGGTTTTAATGAGGCACATTACTTATTGAGTAGACATTCAAGGGGGAGTGTTATGAATAGAATTTTAATCAGAGTGAATGTCTATCTTTTAGAGAGTTTTACTTTGTGGCTAAGTCATTTATTTCCCTATAAATAGAGGGGTCTTACCCCATTGTAAATCATACGACCAAATCAATAAGAATTCTCTCCTTATTTTCCTCTGCAATCTTTTTCTTCTTTTATTATTTCATAACAGTACCTCTAATAAGCCAACTACCCATTAATTTCACTTTCCGTAGTTTCCACCGGAGCGAGTGACAAAAGATTTCTATCAACCTTCATATACATAACCACATGAAACACCGGGTACAGAGAGGGAAATGATAGGGAAATATCATTCTCATAGTTTGGCCTATTTCCTTCAAGATTCCATAAGGCCTAATGTGAACTACACCTACTTGACCTTCATTAACAATTCACCTAACATTTTCATGGAGAAAGTCTTGAGAACAACTCGTTCACCCTCTTCAACTATAAATCTCTACGCGAACACCCAAACTAAAACTTTGGTGACCTTCAACAATTACTCTAGGATGTGCTAGCACGAATATGACGATAAAATTTCCTATCCAATATATTTGATCATGGAATGATGCTTCTTCTTTGACATGTTTGAACCTTCAACCCCAATAGATTTAATAGAAGGAGGAACAACAGGGTTCGAGATTGGGCTGGAATTATTCAAGAATCCATTAATGTGCCGAGCAGAGTATTTCATGAGGTTATATATCCAAAGAGACATGAAGCTTACTACTGATAATGCTGACATGATTAATCATTGTGATGACATCATTAATTTGATAAATGAGGCATAGAGTTAACTAGTATATTGATAATAGAAATCATTAAGGATAAAATAATCAAGTACGTGACACCAGTTTCCTACTTGAGTGTAGGGGAAAATCAGTTTAACTCGAAATGAGAATATTCCGACACCTTGAATGTGATATGGGTTTCAAAATACATGAAGGTGCAGTATGCGCTTAACAATAACTAGCATAAGGAATCTATTCCACTAGCCCATGAGGTTGAAAAAGAAGTTGAACACTTGTGAGATTATTATCATTCCGGCAGCTTAACTTTTCACAATAGTTTATCCTATATGAGAGGACTAGAGATACAACAAAATTGTCTTTCAAATAAATATGCTCATGATATGTGCTAGAATCTTAAACATCTAATTTCAACCTTTCACAAGGGAAACCATATAGCTAGGAAATCTTAACATTGGGGGTGAAATAATGGATTGGTTAGAGAGAATGAATACTTTGTTATGAGCTAGACATGTTTCTGCCATATTAACTCTCAAGCTGCAATACCATGCCACTTCATGGGAACTTACAATACTTAGGAACAATGTGAGCTACTTACTGTGAAATGATCTAAGTGGACATGAAAGCCATACTGAAAATGGGCAAACAACAAGATCTTCCTATGACGAATTTGTGATAAATCTCAAATTTCTCAGAAACTTTATACGGACAAGTGACCCCTTTCAATTGATATGTATACATATGATAGGTGTTGAGAAATGTTCTCATGTTACTAGACAGTGAAAATACATCATGGTAATAATCACAAATGAGTAAAGTGGTTGTTCAAATCATACGAGTCACATATATCGGAGAGAGAAAGAGTGGCTTAAGAAGGATCTCAAAACTAGTCTGCCTTAAATTGGATTTGATACCACATAGGTAAACTTTATGATGGTGCATGCATAGGCATAAGTGAGAATATGTTTTTCTTTCGGATCAAAAGGTTCTATAAGAAATTCATCAAGTATAGTCCCTTGTTGAGAATTTAGGAAAGCAAGTGGGGAGTATTAATCCTAGAGTTATAACTCAATTCAAGGACATAATTATAGAACTCAATTCCACAAGAGGACGTAAATAAGAAAATTGTGATCAAGAGGCTTCATGAATACCGTGTCTCGTTCAAAGAGTAGGTACATGCAATATTTTGTGATTCAGTATTTTGGTTAAGATCATGTTCATAAAGGCTCTTCCATATGGATGTACATATACAACAAGGAAAATTTTGCGTTGTTCATACTTGGTGACTTTAGGTTGACAGGGCAATAACTTAATTGATGCCCCTCGACTCCACATCCATAACGTACATTGGTACCATACTGACATACCTCCGAATGACATCTCCTACACTTTACGCAACGGGGATGAGGTCCGTTATACTGACTCGCCTCACTGACCTGATATTTACCCTTTTTTCATACATCATAAACATTCACCTTATTCTTCCTCCAACCCTTCATGGCGGGAGTAACAATCTCTATATCAGGTTTCTGTGTAGGCCTTTGGAATTTCCCAAGCCTTCCACCCCTAACTCGCTACTGAGCATACTCACAACACGATGCAAAAATGTGCCTTCTTGCATATCGGGCAGACCGGGATGGGTTTACCCAACCTAGGGCATTTGTTCTTCTTGTGCCCTCTCTTTCCACAACCATAACATATTTCAAGAGTGACCCAATATAAATCGAAGTGGTGCTTCTTTTAAATCAAACATTCCGGCTTATTGGTACCACAACCTTCTTTCATTTCTTAGGTGCTCTCACCACATGATCTGGTGGTGCACTGACATTAATAGGAACAAGGGTACTCCCCTTAGCAACAAGTTCTTCCAATCCCTACATGGCTAGATACATTCTCCTAACAAACTCTTGTGCAATATCCCTCGGATTCAATGGTGGGGTCATTCCCTCCTTACTTCTTCAAACTCGGGGATTACTCATCTCGAAAATAAGACTTAACGAGGAAAGTAGCTCCCTATCTTGAGCTCTATCGCATGATCTGGAGTATAAAAAAAGGGTGACATTCCTAAATGTCTGAGTAGCCTCCTCATTATAGATATGGTCGACAACACACCGATAAGAAGGACTCTACTAGACACGGCTCCGAGAGATCCCAGGATACTATAAAATCTTAGGCTCTGATACCAAGTTTGTCACGCCCCGAATTCAGGGAGCACGACCGGCGCTCAACCGAATGAACCCGGCCGAGCAAGCCTATTAGATTTCCTTCTAACCAAATTCATCCATGAATAAAGAGAAAATATATCTCATTAATTAAACACTGAGAGGATTTCATTAACAACCCCAATTTCCATTTCCATTATTTACTCCACTTTTAAGTCTCAAAATACATACACTTTCAGAGCGGACGTGCAAAAAGTGATTCAAATACATCATGACAATTGACTTTCCCAACACCAATACACAACCCACACTATGTCTACGGAGCCTCTAACCGATACAATAGAGAACTATGATAGTGCCGGCAACAAGGCCCCGACTATACCTCAAACACAATACACGAGGAACAAAAGATACATGACCCCGAAATGAAGTGGGGCTCACCAAGTCAGCTGAGAAGAGGGTGTAATGCTATCACTGATCAATGCCGCCTGTTGTGGAATTACCTGCATCCACTAAAGATGCAACGCCCTCGGCAAATGGACGTTAGTACCGTCGAATAGCACTAGTATGTGTGACTAAATGTACTCTTTCAAAATAGAATGCCAATATAAGATAGGGACAACCATGTAAACAACAAGCAACAATCAATAATATCCAAAGGTCACGTTAAAACATAACAATTTTCAAAATACGAAAATAAGGCGACGAAGATGATAATCGAAATATGAAGATAATATTATTTTTGGTTAGAAGATCTTTAGTACTGATATACCCCTGTTCACAATACCATTTTCCCAATATACACATCATAACCAACCTCACAATACCATCATGAATTTAGCACGGAGTCCGATCACGACCTGATCGGCTAGGCCGTCTTATTTGAAGGCATAAACCACAATCACAATCTCAAGCACAATCACAATCTCTGTGCAATTATAACACCGTGAATCTTGCATGGAGACCGATAACGACCCGATTGGCTAGGCAGTCTTATTTGAAGACATCAACCACAATCACAATTTCAATTACAATTTCCAGCACAATCACCACCATGTGTGCCGCATGACATCCGATCATGACCCGATCGGCTAGGTCGTCTCATGTAGAAATCAACCACAATCACAATTTCAATTAAACTTTCCAATATAGTCACCACCATATGTGCGGTATGGCGTCCGATCACGACCCGATCGGCTAGGCCATCTCATGTGAGACATCATCCTTTTCTATCATCAGTCTCATCCCAAATAAGGGGAATACCATTTTTGATTTGCATACAAAGGAAACATAAATACAGATTTCATTTACCTCATGACCTTTCATATTGTATATAGCTTGATTGGTACTTTTAGCCACTTACAATATCATTATTTCATATGCTCTCCGGACCATACATATGATTCTTCTGTCATGGCACAATGGCCGTATTTCATATTCCACACTTTCATTTCTTTCCTTTCATGGTTCATCATCATAAATATCAATATATAGAATATTCTAGAAATCACAACTTTAGGTTCATTAGAATGAAGACTTTAAATAAAATAGATTTCTTTCCAATAAATGGAGTAAAATGATTGGCAATTTAAGCGCAAGTTCAAATCATAAACAAGTAACACACCATTTATTCTTGAAATACTTTTCCCCAAAGAGGGAAATACACAATTTCAATTCATGAATATGTAAGAGCTCAAAACACGTTGGGAATACTTACAAGATATATCATTAGTTAAAACAACCACATTTGGGCATGACATGAGTACATAAGTTTTTAGGTAAATCTATTTTCGAAGTCTTTTTAAAACACTTGAATCAAGGCTCATTTCATAACCTTTCTCACATCGTTCATTTCATTTCATCGGCAACGTTGGCCACACATATAACTTTCTTTCTTGGCACGTTGTCCACACTTTATATTCCCATTTCACTTATTTCACTTCCAAACATCTTTATATTTTATCATGAATAAGATATTTCCAATCAAGTCTTTAGGTACACATATTAGAATAGGCATATTGAGATATTCTCACACAATTTGGCATCCTAACCTTCATTTGAAACACGACTCAAAGACATTGCATTTTAAGACACATATCATTCTTGAACACATTCCCAAAAGATATCATAATACGATAGGAACATTCGGAACACGGTTTGAATACATAATTCTCGACACTTTGCTTATTCGGAATACATATTGAACATACATCTTTTAACACTAGCTTATTAGGAATAGCCTATTTTATAATGAACAACTGGGGTCTTACATAAATTACATGAACACCGTGGGATTCAATTCTAAGAGAGAATTTTAGCCAACATACCTTGTTTGAGCTTTCCTGAAGTTACTACAACGCCCCAACACTTCTAGCAATAACAATCTATAGGGAGATAGCAAAAATCTTACCTCTCTCTAAAAATAAAAATCAGATTTTACCTTCTAAATTGACCCCCCATGGCCTTATATCAAAATAGGATCGGATCTGAAAATTTCCAAAAATGACCCCCGAAGTCAATTATGTTGTGCAATTGTGCTATAGCAGAATCATTTTATGGGTAGTAAAATTGACTTTGCTATAGCGGGATCATTCTGCAACCAATTGTGCGATAGCACAATCACTTTTGCGACAGCAAAATTATTCTGCGGCCACAAAATGGTGTTTTAAAATTGCCAATTCTCTTCTTCACTCCGCGATGGATATGCGGTCCACGGAGTGATTTTGCGGTCTCAAAATGGACCACAGAAAGGCTATTTTCTGCAATAATTTACCTATAACTCTCCAATGCATTGTACAAACTCAAAAGTTTCGCACCGTGGATCGTTCTATAATCTTCAAAAACATGAGACTACTTTGGCACCACGAAGCCTTAAATTCCTTAGCAAAATTATCTGGGACCTTACAGGGGACCTTCGCAATTGAGAAGGATTTCTCATTTTTGTGGGGTTCGCAATTGCGACATCTGCACCTGAACTTAAGATGGGAAAAATCGGATTTTGGTTCATTCTCTCAAATTTTCAAACCTAGAAACCCTAGAGGAGATTTTTCCAAGAACTCTTCTTCCCCAATTCATTGGTAAGTGATCTTAACCTACTTTCTTTCAACTTTCCATCACATTTCATAAGATTTCAACCTAAAAACTAGGACTTTCATTGTGGAAATTGGGGGTTTGGGTAGAACTAGGGATTTTTATAAAATTAAAATTTAGACCTCAAATTGAGGTTGGATATCAGAGCAAATTACATAACCGTGCTCGGGGGTGAATGGGTAATTTGGTTTTGGTCCGAATTTTGGGTTTGGACCAAGCGAACCTAGGAGTTGACTTTTGTTGACTTTTTCAGTAATGACCTAAATTGAATCTTTTGCAAACGTGGGTAGTTCCTAAGGCTTATTTTGAATCGTTTGGTTGATAATTTGCTAGATTTGGTTGGTTCGGAGGCTTGTTTGAAAGGAAAAGTTGTGGTTGAGCTTTGAGATGATCTTTGGAATGAGGTAAGTGTTGTGGTTAATCTTGACTTGAGGGATTAGGACTTGTTTGCCTATTTGCTACTTGTTTAAATGTTGGGTACAACGTATATGTGAGGTGACGAGTACTTATACGTTGTTGCTGGGTTAAAGCATGCGGGTGGGACTTGTTTCTTGTAATTTATTTCTCTCTTTAATCATGATATCCATGCTTAGACCAGTTAATTACTAAATTGATCGTTCTTTCTGCATTTATGGGCTATCTGTGATAATTGAGTATTGTTTCTCAAGTTGAGGTTGTTATTGTGGAACCATTGTTGACATAAGGTTTGTCCTCGTTTATTCTACCTCCCTATTGTTATATGTTCATTGTTATATGGTAAGGGGGAGAGTTAATGCACGAAGGGTGATGACGTGCCGTATTTGAGATTAAAGTACAAAGGGTGATGTCGTGTCGTATTTATTGATTCACGATGAAATTGAGAGTAAAAACATGAAAGGTGATGTCGTGTCGTATTTATCATGTTATAGAGAGGTTTAGAGTAAAAGCACGAAGGCTGATGCCGTGCCGTTATTACTATTTTATAGTGAGGTTGAGTAAAATCACGAAGGGTGATGCCGTGCAGGTTTTTTATTCATTGTATTTGTTCATCTTGTTAGTTGAAGGCTTATTGATTGTTTCTTGTTATCATTCCTGTTGTAGTTACCATATCTTGTACCCCTTTCGCATGTCCCCTTCCAATAGTACTTGTTAATTATTTAGCTCGGATTAGCTTTTGGACACTCGAGTAGACCTGCTAGCGTCTGCGGACCTTTAAGTCCCCTTCCACTTTCCCCCTATTTACTGTTCTTTTAATTAGAGACAATTGTACTTATTTCAAACCCTGTTTATAGAAACTCTAGGAGCTCGTGTACTTGTAACTCCAGATCCGAGTTGTATTAGATATTGGTTTATTATGCTATTTCGTACTTTATTATGAACTTCATTTTTGTTTTATTGGTATTACTTATTTGAATAGATTAAAAATTGGCTTAAATATCCTCTAACGTTGGCTTGCCTAGAAAGCAAAATGTTAGGCGCCATCACGGTCCCGAAGGTGGGAATTCTGGGTCGTGATAAGTTGGTATCAGAGCACTAGGTTGCCTAGGTCTCACGAGTCACGAGGAGGCTTAGTAGAGTCTGGAGGATTGGTACGGAGACGTCTGTACTTATCTTCCAGAGGCTATGAAGTTTAGGAACAAATTTCACATCTATTCTTCTTTGTCATGCGATTTTTTTCTCTCATTGATAATTGAACTCTTCTACTCTTGTTCTCTCACAGATGGCGAGAACACGTACTGCATCTTCAGCTGGACAGTAGCCGGAGACCCCATTGGCAGCTCTTACTAGGGGCAGAGGACGAGGATGATAACGAGGTCGCGCCAGAGGTCGAGGCAGAGGCAGAACTCAGCCTAGAGCTCGGGCAGCAGCACCAGCAGTAGAACCTCAGGTGGATTTTGATGAGGAGGTTCCAGCTCAGACTGTACCTATTGGGCCAGCTCAGGTCCCGGAGGGGTTCATTGCCACCCTAGTACTTTAGGACACTCTAGTCCGTTTGGTGGGCCTTATGGAGAGTGTGGCCCAGGTCGGTACATTTCCTATAGCACCAGCCGTCACTTAGGTTGGGGGAGGAACAAAAACTCCTGCTACTCACTCTCCGGAGCAGATGGCTCCCCAGTATCAGACTTTAGCACAGGCCGATGATGGACCCGCCATGTCTTTTGAGGGTTTACTGAGGTTGGACAAGTTTACCAAGATTTTCCAGTTTCACTTCAGTGGTGCACCTTTTGAGGACCCATAGGATTATCTTGATCGCTACCATTAGGTTCTGCAAAACATGGGTATAGTTGAGACCAATGGGGTCAATTTTGCTGTGTTTGAGATGATGGGTTCCGCCAAGAGGTGGTGGAAGGATTTTGTATCGACCAGACCAGCTGGGTCGGATGCTCTTACTTGGGACCAGTGTTCTCAGCTATTTATAGGGAAGTTCCTCCTAATCACACTTAGAGATGATTATCGCAGGCAGTTTGAGCATCTCCAGAAGGCAGTATAGTTGTTACTCAGTACGAGGCTCATTTTATGGATCTAGCCCGTCATGCTATTCTTTTGCTTCCTACCGAGAGAGACAGTGAAAAGTTTTATTGATGGACTCACTCACCCTATCAGGCTACAGATGGACAAGGAGACCGGGGGTGAGATTTCCTTTCAGACAGCTGCTAATGTCGCCAGGCGGATCGAGATGGTTCTTGCAAAGGAGAGAGGACAGGGGTCTGATAAGAGGCCTCATCATTCCGGTGGGTTCAGTGGTGCCTCATCTAGAGTCAGGGGTACTTTTGGTATAGGACATCCTCCCAGGCCGTTTCATTCAGCGCTCTAGGCATCCGACAATGCTTTAGGTGGTCGCGGCCCTCATATGTCTCATTCCGACCATCTAGCCTATAGTGCACCACCAAATCCTATTAGTGCACCTCCGCTCCAGAGCTTTTAAGGGGTTACTCAGGTTGACAGGGTCAATTTCAGGGTGAGTAGTCACAGCAGCCGAGGTCCTGTTATACTTTTGGTAATACGAGGCACATTGCTAGACTTTGCCCTAGGGCACCGGGCAGCTCAGAGGATCAGGGTTCTCGTGCCATGGTCCCGGCACCGGGTGCTTCACCGCCCGCTCAGCCAGCTAGAGGTAGGGGTCTGGCAGCTAGAGGTGGAGGTCAGGATATTAGAGGTGGAGGTCAGGCCGCTAGAGGTAGAGGTAAGCCAGCTAGGGCCCGTCTGAGAGATATAGTTCAGAGTGGTGGGGTCCAGCCCCGATTTTATGGTTTCCCAGCTAGACCTGAGGCTGAGTCATCTGACGCTGTTATCACATGTATTGTTCTAGTTTTTATAGAGATGCTTCAGTTCTATTTTATCTGGGCTCTACTTATTCCTACATGTCATCCTATTTTGCTTTATATCTGGTTGTGCCTCGTGATTCTTTGAGTGCTACTGTGTATGTGTCCGTACCTGTGGGAGATTCTATTGTTGTGTATTCTGTCTATTGTTCGTTTGTTGTTACCATTGGGAGTCTCGAGACTAGCGTAGATCTCCTACTTCTCGATATGGTAGATTTTGATATTATCTTGGGTATGTGCTATATTGGATTGTCACGCCAAGATAGTGACCTTAGCCTTGACGGGGTTGCCTCGATTAGAGTGGAGGGTACTCCTGGCCATTCTACCAGTAGGGTTATCTCTTATGTGAAGGCTCGATATATGGTCGAGAATGGGTGTCTAGCTTATTTGGCTTATGTTCATGATTCTAGTGCGGAGGTTCCTTCCATGGATTTAGAACCAGTTGTTCGTGAATTTCTAGAGGTGTTTCCTGTAGATCTTTCGGGGATTCCACTCGATAGAGATATTGACTTCTGTATTAATTTGGCTCTGTGCACTCAACCCATTTCTATTTTGCCATGCCGTATGGCCCTACTAGAGTTGAAAGAATTAAAGGAGCAGTTGCAAGATTTAATTGATAAGGGCTTCATTAGACCTAGTGTCTCGCCCTGGGGTGCGCCTGTGTTGTTTGTGAAGATAAAGGATAGATCGATGAGGATGTGCATAGATTACCGGCAGTTGAACAAAGTCACCATCAAGAACAAGAATCCATTGCCGAGGATTGATGACTTATTTGATCAACTTCAAGGTGCCAAGGTGTTTTCGAAGATTGATCTGAGATATGGCTACCATCAGTTGAGAATTAGGGTATTCGATGTCCCTAAGATAGCTTTTCGGACTCGGTATGGGCATTATGAATTTCAAGTGATGTCATTTGGGCTGACAAATGTCCCAACATCATTTATGGATTTGATGAACTGGGTGTTCAAGACCTATTTAGATTCCTTTGTGATTGTGTTTATTGATGATATCTTGATCTACTCCCACAGTCGGGAGGAGCACGAGCAGCATCTTCAGATCGTACTTCAGACTTTGAGAGATAGCCAGCTATATGCCAAGTTTTCAAATTGCAAGTTTTTGTTGGACTCGGCGGCTTTCTTGGGGCACGTCGTATTTGCAAAGGGCATTCAGGTGGATCCAAAGAAGATTGAGGCAGTTCATGAATGTCCTAGACCCACTTTAGCAACAGAGATCCAGAGTTTCTTGGGTTTGGCGGGATATTACCATCGATTCATGGAGGGGTTTTCATCTATAGCAGTCCCATTGACCAGGTTAACCCATAAGGGTGCCCCATTCAGATGGTCGGACGAGTGTAAGGCGAGCTTTCAGAAGCTCAAGACTGCTTTGACTATGGTGCTAGTGTTGGTGTTTCCCACAGGTTTAGGATCTTACGCGGTCTATTGTGATACATCTCGTATTAGGCTTGGTGCAGTGTTGATGTAGGATGGCAGGGTGATTGCATATGCGTTGCAACAGTTGAAGGTTCATGAGAAGAATTTCCATGTTCATTACTTAGAGTTGGTAGCCATTGTTCACGCGCTGAAGATTTGGAGGCACTAACTTTACGGCGTGTCGTGTGAGGTATTCATGGATCATCGGAGCTTGCAGTATTTGTTCAAACAAAAGGATCTCAATTTGAGGCAGATGAGGTGGTTAGATCTATTGTAAGACTATGATATCACCATCTTGTATCACCTCGGGAAGGCCAATGTGGTGGCCGATGCCTTGAGCAGAAAGGCAGTAAGTATGGGCAGGCTTGCGTACATTTTAGTCGATGAGAGAACACTTGTATAAGATGTTTAGGTTTTGGCCAACCAGTTCATGAGGTTGGATGTTTCACAGCCCAATCGTGTTCTAGCTTGTACGGTCGCTCGGTCTTCCTTGTTTGAGCGCATCATAGAGCAGTAGTATGATGACCCTCATTTGCTTGTCCTTAGGGACACGGTGCGGCATGATGGTGCCAAGCAGGTTACTGTTGGAGATGATGGAGTTTTGAGGATGCAGGGTCGTATTTGTGTGCCTAATGTAGATGGACTTCGTGAGTAGATTCTTGAGGAAGCCCACAGTTCCCCGTACTCTATTCATCCGGGTGCCGCCAAGATGTATCAGGACTTGCGACAGCATATAAGTGGAGGAGGATGAAGATAGATATAGTGGCATATGTAGCTCGGTGTCTAAATTGTCAGCAAGTAAAGTATGAGTATCAGAGACCTAATGGTTTGATTCAGAAGTTAGAGATTCTTGAGTGGAAGTGGGAGCGTATCACTATGGATTTTGTTGTTGGACTCCCACGGACTTAGAAGTGTCACACCTCCTTTTCTCACACCCGCAAGGGCATAAAGGAGTTTTTCCAATTAAAGAACAATCGAAACGGGATTTGTTTATTATTAAAAATCAGAGTCGCCACTTGGGAGATTTATGGTGTCCCAAGTCACCGGTTGAATCCCGAATCGAGGAAATTATTGACTCTGTTAACAGTCCGCGATCCAGAAATCCGAGTAAGGAATTCTGTTAACCCAGGAGAAGGTGTTAGGCATTCCCGGGTTCCGTGGTTCTAGCACGGTCGCTCAACTGTCATATTTGGCTTATTTATCTGATTTTAGTACATGATTCTGGATTTATGTCTTTAGCTTTGAACCGCTTTTATTATAATTGTTTATCTTAAGAGAATTGCAACGTCGTGAAAACATGTCTCGAATCGCGTCACATTAATGCACCCGCAATTTTTGACACATTTCGACTTCGTTGAGATTTGGATTTGGGTCACATAAATGTGCACCCATATTTAAGAAGGTAAGATTATTAAAAACGCGCCTAAAGTGACTAACGCGTTATTATCTTTTGGGAAAGCCGTGAATTTTGCTAAACGGCCCATCCCGAAGTCTAAGTATTGTGTATAAACATTTACCGAGGGCCCCGCAATTTGTTTATTTTATTTAGCGAGGCTCATCTCGTTTTATTGTTAAAGGGCAAACCTCAAGTAACTATGATTTTCTATCTTTTGTTTATCTCTAATACTAAAGAAAATTCCTAATCATTTAATATTACCTAATAGTTATTACGCTTGTGTCCAGGGGCTCATATGTATTCATGTCTTAAATTATTTTGGGCTTGAATGCAGCCCGCATGGCAGGGCCATAAGAAGGGAAGGTCTGCATTTTATTTGGACCCAAGTCTTGGGCCACCTGTTAAAGTGCCAAAACCAAATGGCCTGAAGACAGGCCAATGGCAGAAACCAACGGACTAAGCCCAATGGTTATTTGTGCCAATATCAATTGATAACAATTATAACAAAAGAAAACGATACACAGATATTCAAACTAATGAGATGTTGATCATTTGAATTTTCGATTTCATGCTCAAACTATTTTATCTACTCGTCGTCTAATTAGTCTACTCTTTGATATATTTTGGCTCTTCAGATTAGTCCTCTATTTATTGACTTGTTTCTCAAGTTAATACCCCTATTTTTGTGAATTTCAACTTAAAACCCCTTCTAGAAAGTCCTAGGGAGTTCCATTTTCAGTTACTACAATATTCTCTTGTCAATAATGCCTAAACTACCCTTTATGTATCTGAAAATTAACAGATCAAACCAAACCAACCCCCTTCCTACCCTAGTAGCTGGTCAAACATTAACCATGGCTAAACGAAGTTCTATCCTTATCCAGTTATAACCAAAGATCCTAAAAAATTAAGCTAATTAAACAATCCTGTAATCAAGCAAATTGAAACTAAATCATATTACCAAAAAGATGCTCATGAATCAACATAAAATCAAACTAGCAAAGAAAATCAAAAACAAGAAAAATCAAAACTAAAATTAATCAAAACCTAAACACTCTAAATCACTTAATCATAGTCACACACAAAATCAAACCAAGAAGAAAAGGAAATCAAAATAGAACGGAATTAAATCAACACTAAGATGCAAACAGAATCGATTACAACCTTAAAACCTCTAAATTAATTAATCAAAAGAAGCAGAAACTTTCTAATTCTTGGACCTAAACACTTGACGAACACAGGTCCTAATCGGCCGCTTTGGATCTTTGAAGCTCAAGCTTGAATCGACATTCTAGACCACTTCGAAGGAAATCAATTACTTATGAGGCATGAGGAAGGCACAAGGGTCACGGAGTGTCATTTTTGAGCGATTTGGAAGTGGCGCCGCCATAGGCGGCGGAGGCGGCGTCCACAGTTTCGGATGTTCGAGGAGAAAGGTTGGGATTCGAGCAAAGACGGACGGGGATTTGAGAAGAGGAAGGCTAATAGAACCCAGGGTGCTATTTTGAAGTGATTTGGGAGGTGGCGCCGCCGTGCACGGCGGTGGCGGCGCCTAGGGTTTGGTAAATTTGAGGCATTCCGGCGGTGTTTGAAGAAAAAGGGCAGCGGATCTACGATGAGGAGGATGAGAAGAATAAGTGGTGAATTTTTGGGCGCCATTGGAGGTTGGCTGCCGCCGTGGGGCGATTTCCGGCGGCGGTCCAAGGCGGTGAACGGTGGCGTTATACCGGCGACATCAGGGGTGGTCTGAGATGAGGAATGAGGGGTAGGGGGTGGGGTCCGACATTAATATATCAAACCCACCCCAGTTGACAACCGTTCGATCGAATAACCTAGACGGCTCTGATTTAACTAGACCAAAACGCCGTCGTTTTGCCTTCTGCTAGACCGGACCGGGTAACACAATTGGGCTAGCATATTCAAGTCCGATTTTAGGTGAAATTGGGCCCAAAATTGAGTGGCCTGATGCCTTTTCTTGCATTTTCAATTCAATTAATCTTCACTTCATTTCCTTTCTTTTTCTTTTTTTTTATTATTTATTTTTCTGATTTTTATTAAATGCCCAATTAAAAAATAAAAGACCCAAATTGACTCTAAAATTATTCTACTTAATTGTCAAATAAGCTAATTCCTAATTTAAAAGAAAACTAAGACCAATTAAAAAGTAGAAATGCAAAGGAACCATTTTGTTAATTTCTTTATTTTAAAGTACCTTAATTACTAACTAATCCTAAAAATGTAAAATTAAACCCTAAAATGTGAATGCCAAATATTTTTTGTATTTTCTCATTAATTACGATGCACAAACAAATGCAAACAATTAACATAACATGTCACAAAAATCCACGAAATTGCAAAATAATGAAAGAAATCATTTTGTTTGAATTTCTGGGAGTAATTCATGTGGGGCAAAAATCACGTGCTCACAAGAAGAAATTCGATGCAGTATGGGTCATTATAGACAGGCTGACCAAGTCAGCGCATTTCATTCCTGTAGATGTTACTTATTCTTCAGAGCAGTTGGCTAAGATTTATATCTGCGATATCGTTCGTCTTTATGGTGTGCCCGTGTATATCATTTTTGATCGTGGTACGCAGTTCACCTCGCACTTCTGGAGGGCAGTTCAGTGTGAGTTAGGCACACATGTTGAGTTGAGCACAGTATTTCATCCTCAGATGCACGGACAGTCCAAGAGCACTATTCAGATATTGGAGTGTATGCTCCCCGATTGTGTTATAGGCTTTGGGGGTTCTTGGGATCAATTCTTTCCACTTGCGGAGTTTGCCTACAATAACAGCTACCAGTCGAGCATTCAGATGGCTCCCTATGAGGCATTATACGGGAGGCGGTGCCGATCGCTAGTTGGATGGTTCGAGCTGGAGGAGGCTCGGTTGTTGGGGACAGATTTGGTACATGATACCTTGGATAAGGTTAAGATTATTCAGGATTGACTTCGCACAGCTCAGTCTAGGCAGAAGAGTTATGTCAATTGTAGAGTTTGTGATGATACATTCATGGTCGGAGAGACGGTGTTGCTCCAAGTTTCACACATGAAGGGTGTGATGAGGTTTGGAAAGAAGGGCAAGTTGAGCCCTAGGGATATTGGACCTTTTGAGATTCTTCAGAGAGTGGTGAGGTGGCTTACAAGCTCGCATTGCCACCTAATTTATCAGCAGTCCATCTGGTGTTCCATGTTTCGATGCTCCATAAGTATCACGGTAATCCGTTCCATGTATTAGATTTCAGCTCAGTCCAGTTGGACAACTATTTGACTTATGAGGAGGAGTTAGTGGCTATTTTAGCCCAGCAGGTTCGTCAGTTGAGGCCGAAGAGTTATCCTTCAATTCGAAGGCAGCGGAGAGGTCAGCACGTCGATGCAGCTACTTGGGAGTCCAATTCAGACATACTGAGTAGATATCCATACCTTTTCACCAGTCCAGGTACTTTTCTATGTTCGTTCGAGGACGAACGGTTGCTTTAGAGGTGTAGAATGTGATGACCCGATAGGTCATCTAGAGTTTAAACCCTAATTCTGTGTTTCTAAGCCTCCGATAGCTTCCTTAAACCTTCCTTGATTTGAGTGCACAGTCCGGTTATTTTTTTCGAAAGGCTTTTATGTTAAAAATTGATGAAACATGAAATTTTACCTCAAAAATATATTTGAGTTGACTTCGGTCAATATTTTAAATAAACGGACCCGGATCCATGTTTTGACTGTTTCGATGGGTCCGTATCATTATTTGGGACTTAGGCGTATGCCTGGAATCGAATTCAGAGATCCCTAGCTCGAGTTATAGCTTTTTGTCGAAATTTGAAAGTTTAAATGTTTAATGACTTTAAAGGTTTGACCAATGATTGACTTTGTTGATACCAGGTTAGTATTTTGGTTCCGGAACCCGGTATAGGTCCATTACTATATTTATGACTTGTTTGTCAAATTTTGTGAAAAATAGAATTAGTTTGACGTGATTCGGACATCCGATTGTTAAAATAGAAGTTCTAAAGTTTTCTTGAAGATTCATGGTTCTAGGTGTTATTTTGGCGATTTGATCGCGCGAGCAAGTTCGTATGATGTTTTTGGACTTATTTGCATGTTTGGTTTGGAGTCTCGAGGGCTCGGGTGAGTTCCGGATAGGCCACTGAGTGAGTTTAGACTTAGAAGAATAGATGGTGTTCTTCAGTTCTGGTGCAGGCCTCAGACCTCGCAATTGCGAGGTCAAGATTCGCATTTGTGTAGAGGCAGGCTCACTGTCAGGTTCGCAATTGCGAGCTATTTCCTAGCAATTGCGAAGAATAGCTAGACACCAGAGGTTTGCATTTGCGAACAAATTCTTCGCTTTTGCGAAGTGGGCTGGGGGAGTGTTCGCATTTGCAATCAAAATGATCGCAATTGCGGGAGTTCGTGTTCGCATTTGCGAAAAAACCATTGCAAATGTGATGATAGCAGAGATGGGGGACCTTCGCAATTGCGAAGGATTTCTCGCATTTGCGGGGTTCGCAATTGTCGACATTGTGACATCGGTGCCTGAACTTAAGATGGTAAAAACGGGATTTTGGTTTATTCTCTCAAATTTTCAAACCTAGAAACCCTAGAGGCGATTTTTCCAAGAACTCTTCTTCCCTAGTTCATTGTTAAGTGATTCTAACCTACTTTCTTTCAACTTTCCATTACATTTCATAAGATTTCAACCTAAAATCTAGGATTTTCATGGTGGAAATTGGGGGTTTGGGTAGAATTAGGAATTTTTGAAACCGGGCTCGGGGGTGAATGGATAATCGGGTTTTGATCTGAATTTTGGGTTTGGACCAAGCGGGCCCGGGAGTTGACTTTTTCAATAATGACCTAAATTGAATCTTTTGCAATCTTGGGTAGTTCCTAAGGCTTATTTTGAATCGTTTGGTTAATAATTTGCTAGATTTGGTTGGTTGGGGGGGCTTGTTTGGAAGGCAAAGTTGTGGTTGAGCTTTGAGTTGATCTTTGGAGCGAGGTATGTTTCGTGGTTAACCTTGGCTTGAGAGATTAGGACTTGTTTGCCTATTTGCTACTTGTTTAAATGTTGGATACAACGTATATGTGAGATGACGAGTACTTATGCGTTGTTGTTCGGTTAAAGCATGCGGGTGGGACTTGTTTTTTTGTAATTCATTGCTCTCTTTGATCATGATATCGATGCTTAGACTAGTTAATTACTAAATTGACCGATCTTCTGTATTTATGGGCTATCTGTGATAATTGAGTATTGTTTCTCAAGTTGAGGTTGGTATTGTGGAACCATTGTTGACGTAAGGTTTGTCCTTGTTTATTATATCTCCCTATTGTTATATGTTCATTGTTATATGGTAAGGGAGAGAGTTAATACATGAAGGGTGCTGTCGCGCCGTATCTGAGAGTAAAGCACGAAGGATGATTTCGTGCCGTATTTATCGATTCATGATGAAATTGAGAGTAGAAGCACATAGAGTGATGACATGCCGTATTTATCATGTTATGGCGAGATTGAGAGTAAAAGCACGAAGGGTGATGTCGTGCCGTTATTACTATTTTATTGTGAGGTTGAGAGTAAAAGCACGAAGGGTGATGCCGTGCAAGTTTTATTCATTATATTAACTCGTCTTGTTGGTTGAAGGTTTATTGATTGTTTCTTGTTATCATTCCCTGCTGTAGTTACCGTATCTTGTATCTCTTTCGCATGTCCCCTCCCAATAGTACTTGTTAATTCTTTATTTGTTGTAATGTTGTACGTATATTTCCGTCTGTGCAGGTTATTTACGTGGGTGTCCTGTCATAGCCTCGTCGCTACCTCGTCAAGGTTAGGCTCGACACATACGGAGTTCATTGGGTCGGTTGTACTCATACTACACTCTGCACTTCTTGTGCAGATTTTGGTACTGGTCCCAGCTGTCCGTGAGGCATATCAGCTCAAATTAGCTTTTGGAGACTCGAGGTAGATCTATTGGCATCCGCAGACCTTGAAGTCCCCTTCCACTTTCCCCCTATTTACTATTCTTTTCATTCGAGACAATTGTTCTTATTTCAAACCCTATTTGTAGAAACTCTAGAAGCTCGTGTACTTGTGACTCCAGATCATGGTTGTATCAGATATTGGTTATTACGCTATTTCGTACTTTATTATGAATTTCATTTCTGTTTTATTAGTTTTACTTATTTGAATTAATTAAAAATTGGCTTAAAGATCCTCTAATGTTGCCTTGCCTAGCAAGTGAAATGTCAAGCGCCATCACGGTCCCGAAAGTGGGAATTCCGGATCGTGACAGTTTTCTTGAACTGTTGGGCAATTTTGTCCTCTCATTTCTTATCATAAAAATTTTAAACTCTTAGCATGTTTTATTTTTGTACCCGAGCTTGATGAAATAGTTTTTGTGTGTCAATTTTGCCTTTGTTAGTTTCGATAAGTATGTAATTTTTTTATCGGAAATTTTGAATTTTGCAAATTAATTTACACTATGTAATTTACAATTAATCAATCGTAATCCCAATCGTGACACATAGCTAAACCGTGACGAATTTCATAAGCTTATTTTCTTTAGCTATTCAAGCCCCTCTTCAATTGTAGCCAACGGTTGGTGTAACCGTGTCACACGGTTTGACTTGGGATAAAAAAAATTGTCAAGCCAAACCTTAGCCTCAACCGTAACCCCAACCGTGACGAATTCCAGAAGCTTATTTTCTTCAGCTCTTCAAGCCCTCTTGAATCGTAGACAACGTTTGGTGAAACCGTGTCACATCGTTTGACTTGGGGGTCTTGATTCTTTAATTCTCAAGAGTCCAAACATAGTATCCTTTGCATGAATTCTCCGAGTGACTCTCCAAACGTCCTTCAATAATTCTGATAATCAAGCAATAAAAGCGGGCATAGAAAAAACATAAAAATCATATAAATTACATTTTGTTAAAAGTTAATTCAAGCCAAGTTTAAGTCAATAAAAGCGATTATGCTAGAACCACGAGACTCGGAGAATTCCTTACACCTCATCCCCGATCAACAGAATTCCTTAACCGGACTTTATTTTTGCAGACCAATAATAATAGAGTCAAACCTTCATTTGACTAGGGATTCAAATAAAAAGTGACTTGGAACACCCAAAAATCAATTCCAAGTGGCGACTCTGAACAAAAAAATAATCCCTATTTTAAATTGTCACTTTAATTAGAAAAACTCTTTTTAACCCACAACTATCCATAATGCACATATTCTTTGGGGTAAAAAAAAAGGTGTGACAGCTCTAGCGACATTACTGGGGATAATAAGAATTCGAGCTTGTACATTAACTTTACTTGGCTTTATTAATTTTTCTATATATTGTGATTTATTTGGGCCTAATATGCTACTTGTCCATTTTTTACCGCTTTGATACTGTTGAACTGTAAATATAAACTGTCTTCTCACGCACCCCCTCTGAGTCTTCTGAATATAATCCCGGGAATCGCGTATACGGGCCCCATTATTTTTGAGATAAAGCTGGTGGGCTTGGGCTCCGGGTTGAAGGATTATTAGTCACCCATGTTTAAGAACGGGGAGGGTCCAGTAGTTAAGCCGAAGAAGTATTGCTCCCTGTACGCTACCCTTTCCCAACTCAAGTTGTCCGCTCGTTTTATGGTCAGTCTAAATACACCTCATCCCCTAGAATTTTTAAAACCTAGAAGAACAAGCCAATGCCTGGTTATCCCTAGTAGGATCGTTTTTTTGCATCATGTGCATTTGACTTAGCCAAGCTCGGCGCAGGGGCCGGGTCCATATATGATAGGTACCCTCTTCGAGATCATCATGTTCACTAATGTGCTACTTGCGACATCATTTGGAAGGTTTGCTCGCATTGTTGACCGATTTTCGAAAATTAGTTGAGCGGAATTGGAAAAAAAATCATTCCCCCGATTTTGTACGAATAATCCATTTTTACTATTAAAAAATTTATTTCACCTTTTACCATTTTTCCCTTGTATTCGGCCGTTTTTACCGGGACAAGCCTTAAAGCCTTTTTTGAAAGTGCCGAAGGGTTGTTTTCGTATAAATAGCCAATTCAACTATTGTCATTTTTTAACCATTTTTTTTATGTTTTGCCAAGATAGCCTTAAAACCTTCCTCGGAAGTGCCGAAGGGCTATTTTCGTAAAAATGGTCATTTATATTCACATTTTTATCGTGTTGACCTTATTTTCTGGCCAAGTCAACCTTAATACTATTTTCGAAGTACTAAATGGTTGGTTTTGTAAAGTAAATAAATAAATAAATTTTTTTTGTTTTTACACGCTTATCCATGTGTCCGAATGTTTTTACCAAGACAGCCTTAGTACTTTCCTTGGAGGTACTGAAGAGCCGTTTTAATAAAAATAACCGTCTTGTCCCTTTTGTCACCTTCTATCATTTTGTCTTTTGCCAGGTCATTTTTATAATTTTTTGTTTTCTCGGCAAGATACCTGGTTAATCCTCCTAGAGTCTGGTATTCTTCCCATAAAACGTTTAACTGTTGTCTTATCCGAAAGTCTGCTTGATTTCATTTATCTAGGAACAATATGGATTCAATTAGTGGGAGACCTGACAAAAGGCCGAGAGATGAAGAAGAGCACTTGCCTATTAAGATTTTCGACAAAGTATATAGTTTGTTGAAGCGTTGGTGGAACAACATAGATGGGTTTGATCAAGGAAAGATCAAACATTATTTGAAAAACTTAGTAAATATTATAGAGATTGAGTCCAAGCAAGAACTCATCGAGGCTTTAGATAGTGCCCCGGTAGAGACTATGGAAAACTTTATCTGGGAAGCAACATCAGAGGATCCCATTCGTGAAACTTATGCTCAGCGTGTTCGAAATGGCACCAAGATACTCGAGCGTGGCACAATGGTGGCAGATCGAGAGCGGGGTGAGCTGAATCATTCTTATCTTTAGTGGTTCTATAATCAGGATGCTCTTGCAAATAGGCCAGGGACAATTATGAAGAGCACCGTCGAGTGAGAGGCCGAGATTCGAAACAGAGTTGGGCTGGTTGTGGAAGAGATGAAAAGAGGTTATGAATCTGTCTTGGGAGCACTACAAGGGAACTCGGCATCATAAAAATGGATAGAGATCTGCAGTATGATGCTTTTGAGAATGAGAAAGCTCAATGGACACAACAGAGACAAGCACTCAAGGCCCAAAATTGGCGGAAAAACATAGTCACGACCGCTCAACAATAAGGAGAAAGAGAAGCCCGGTTCAAGGTAGTCCGTGATCATTAGTGCAGGAGTTTTGCTCCGCTAATCCAAGGTCTAAGGATTAGAAGGTGTTGAGTCAAGTAAGGAACGCAAAATAGTTGAGTTTGAAATAGAAAGACATCACTACCAAAAGGTGATAGATCGGTTAGAGGGGTAAAAGTTCGGCGGCAAAGAGATATGGCTTTAGAGCACGAGCATGATGCTCTAGATATAGCCGAAACTCGTGGACAACAAAATCAAGGGATGCATTTAGCTCAGGAGCACATTAAGTGAAAGATCCTTGAGGTATCCAATATACCTCTCGAGTATGCAGGAGTTGCCAAGGAATGACGCCTGAGCGGTTTGCAGAAGTATCATTGAACGTCACCCTTCATATATATACAGACTTAGAGAGGATATACCACGATGCTAGGAGTCAGCCACTGGAATGAGCGCCTTGACTACAATGATGCCAGGGGATACTACTGCAGAGATCAGAGTTGTCTTTCAGTTGGTAGTCCATTTTGATTGTTCTTTTGTTGTCTTTTGAGTCTGTGAGAGTCTTTTGGTATTTTGAGTTTCGTTAAAAACTCTGTTTGTGTCGATTCTGGTCTTGGTTGAATGTTTGTCTTTATGTAAATTTAATTTTTGAGTTTTGAATCAAAAAGAAAAAATCAATGAAAAGATTTTGTTTTAGAAAAATTCGAAAATGAACCAAAAAGATTTTTGTTTTTGTTTATATATATATATATATATATATATATATATATATATATATATATATATATATATATATATATATATATATATAAAAGATTTGGTCATGTTCCTAAACTACGTAATGATCTGATTCATTCGGCAACATGATACGTAGACAACCACCAAAAGGTTCGATCGAAATATTTTTCAACGACTCTAAATGAGGGATCAAAATGAGGTGTGCGAAAAGAAAAGCGAGAGAGAGAGAGAGAGAGAAGAGAATAAGAGCGTCAGTAAGCATCAACCTTATAAGACGGAATGAGATATGAAGCCTTCCTAAAGCATGTTAGAGGCGGTGATAATGTTAGAAGCATGTCATGTTACATGTGATTCATATCTTTAAAATTCTTAACCCTAACACGTTTGTTGCCTCTTATCTAGTAAGCTTAAGGTGGTTGGTTTGTGGTGAAACTGGCAACACATCGTTACTTCACCAGAATTAAGGGAAAGGTAGCAATGACTAAAAATGATGAAATTGAGTTGGTCAGTGACGACCCCCAGGGTCAGTCAATTGAGCAAGAGTCGGAGGAAGTAAGAATATTGAAACAATAACTATCTTATGTGTATCAGGCTTGGGTCTCCGGTCAGCTTCTGTCTCAAGGTCCGTAAGAAGAAACTTCCGACGTACCTCTGTCCACTCAACCACCGCTCCATGCAACGAGCGATCACATTCTACCACTAGGGAATGTGCCGAACTACAGTTTCCATGCCGCCTCTGGTGCCTCTAATGTGCGGCCTCCAGCCACACCGGTCAAGACCACTCCTCTCGACGTATCTGGTGCACCAGTAGATACAACCCCACCACCACCTCCTGTGATGAGGACAAACAATGAGCCACCACCTCTTGTGATGAGGACAAACAACGAGCCACCACCTTAGGCTTATGATGGCTCATACTACTCTCCAAATATGGCTTTTAGGGTATCGGTTCCGTACAATCAGACTCCTCAGTACGAGTCACCAGTGGAAACTAAAAAGGCTGCCAAGACTGGTAAGCCAGATGAGATAGAAAGAAAAATGAAAAGTCTCGAGTAGAACATACAGAACATACAAGGACTAGGTGGTCACAAAGTGTTTCATTCATTGATCTATGCATGTCCCCTCACATCCATTTTCCACCAGGGTTCAAGACTCCGAAATTTGAGAAATATGATGGACAGGGCGACCCTATCGCCCACTTGAAAAGGTACTTCAACCAGTTGAGGGGTGTAGGAGGAAAAGAAGAGTTGTTTATGGCTTATTTTGGGGAAAGTTTGGTGGGAGTATCGTCTTAATGGTTCATTGACCAAGATATCTCTCATTGGCATGTTTATGACGACATGGCACAGGCCTTCGTCAAACAATTTTAATACAACATTGATATTGCGTCGGATCGCAATTTCCTGTCCAGTATGAAAAAAAAACGGACTGAAAACTTTAAGGAATATGCAATCAAGTGGAGGAGCAAGTGGCTAGAGTGAATCCACCCATGGATAACCACGAGTTGATCATTATTTTTCTAGAGGCTCAAGATCGTGATTACTTTTAGAACATGATATCCTCGATGGGTAGACCTCTTGCAGAAGCGATCAAAATAGGAGAGATAGTAAAAATGGCCTCAAGACTGCAGAATTGTAAGTCAAGCTTCTCTCAAAGACATTACCCAAGCAATCCAAAATGGATCAGGAAGTTTGGAAAATAGAAAGAAGAGAGATGAAGGGTCCATGATGACTTCAGGATCCAGGGAAGTCCAAAGAGGGGCATCGCACCCTTATGTGCAAGTTCAGCAGCGGCAATCTAGCTACCCTCAACATTATTATCCCCCGCCAATTCCTCAATGCTCTGTGGGACCACCATAATATACGGTGCTTAATGCTCGGTCTTATGCTTGACTTCCCAATCAACAGGTACAGGCACCAACTCCAAGGATCCCCCGACCTAAATAGCAAAAATTTCGGGCACCCTACAATGCTCATCCCAAGAAGGATTATGGTCGAGAGTAGAGGCCGGTGGAAAAATTCACTCCATTGGTTGAATCATACTCCAGTCTGTTCTAGAAGTTGAAGTAGATGTGCATGATTGGACCCATCGCTCCCCACCATATGCATCCTGATTCACATGGAATTCAAGCAAATGCTTGCTGTGAATATCGTTCAGGTGCCCCGGGGCATTGCAATGATGACTGTTGGACATTGAAAAAAGCCATAGAAAGACTCATCGCTGAAACGTTGATTGTGGTGACAAATGGCAAGGACCCTCCTAATGTGACAAACAGCCCGTTGCTAGCACACAATAATGTTCATTTTGTGGGAATGATTGGATGTTATCAAGAATGCAAGCTGGTTGGTCGAGCAGGAATGACAGTGGGAATGATTCAAGAAGGAACAGGACTGGAAGTAAGTCCAAGCCAAGATGTGCCGTTGATTGTGAAAAGCGCTCGGAGCTCAGAGAAGGCAACTTTATTTGCTCCAAAAATCTCGAGGTTGGAAGTCCGCTCCACTATTCCAAGCCCAAAGTTGTATGTCCTGGGAGGCTTCCCCGTCACAAGGCAGACTCAGGGCGGTACAAAAGGTATAACAGAGCCGATCATAATCAAACCCATCGTGCAACCCCGTGTGACAAAAACGAAAACCATTCCTTGGAACTATAACAAAATTGTGAAGACCTACAAAGTCAAGGAAATCATTGAAGAAGTGGGGGAAGCTGGAGGTTTGACTCGATCGGGGAGGTGTTACTCTCCAGAAGAGTTGAGGAAAGCCAAGAAAATCAGAGAAGGCCAAAAGCCAATAAAGAAGCAGTCACTGAAGAAGAGGCGGAAGAATTTTTGAAAAAGATGAAAGTTCAGGATTACTCAATCATTGACTAGCATAGGAAGACTCCTGCTCAAATCTCTCTTCTATCTCTGCTCATACATTCAGAAGGGCATGCCCGTCTATTAATCAAGATCCTGAACGAGGCACATGTCTCATAGAAGACCACAGTGAATCAGTTAGAGAAGATGGCCAATAGATTCTTTGAGGTAAACGAATCTCCTTTACTGATGATGATCTCCTCGAGGAGAGAGCCCGGAACAATAGGGCTTTGCACCTGACCGTCAAATATAAGGGACACTACATAAAACGAGTCACGGTTGATGGAGGCTCGAGCATAGATATATGCTCCCTCTCTACTTTTCAAAGCATGAAGATCAATACAGATAGAATCTGACCTAGTAATGTCCGCATCTTGGCTTTTGATGGCTCAGCGAGAGACACATTTGGGGAAATCAGCCTCACCATGACAATTGGGCCGGTTGATTCTGAAATTGTCTTCCAAGTAATGGACATGAAAACTTCTCATAACTTTCTTCTTGGAAGGCCATGGATCCATATGGCTCGAGCTATGTCATCCACCTTACATCTGATGCTTAAGTTCGAACATGACAGGCAAGAAATTATTGTTCACGGAGAAGACGAGTCATCCATTTATAAAGACCCGTTAATCCTGTGTATTGAGGCCAATGAAGGGTGTGAGTCCATTGTCTATCAGGCTTTCGAAGTGGTTGTTGTGGACCATGTTGAGGAAGGAAAACCGATTATGCATCCTCGTCTTTCCACCACATCTGCAATGGTGGCTGCACTTACGCTGAGACAAGGTTATAAGCTAGGAAAAGGCTTGGGGGCATCCTTGCAAGGAATTTCGGAACCCATTTCTCCATTCGGTAACAAGGGTACTTTTGGCTTAGGTTTCAGGCCAAGAAAAGCGGATGAAGACAAATCCAAGCACCGCAAAAAGCATGGGTGGGACTTGCAGTTTCTTTGTATTTGGGTTACTTTCAGGATTGTAATCTAAACCTCTCAGTTTGATGTTAACCCTTCTATCCTTTCAAATTCAATAAAATTGCAGTGTTGTTTCGTATTACGTTCTGTATCTTTTCTTTTTTTCTAATTCCTGTCATTTGGTTTCCATTTTAGTTTTGTTAATGCTGACATTAATAACATGACATGCATACAGAATTCACGCCCAGATCTTAAAAAGCTATCTAATTTCGAAATAATGCATCAAGGGGTTGAATATGATGAAGATGAGGCTGTTGAGGAAATAAAAAGAGAATTGGAACAATTTGAAAATAAGCCTAAGTCCAATCTCAATGAAAGTAAGCCAATTAACCTTGGAAGTCATGAAGAAATCAGAGAAACAAAGATAAGCATTCACATTGAACAAAAAACCAGAGATGCCTTGATTCAAATTTTATTTGAATATAGAGATGTGTTTGCTTGGTTTTATGATGATATGCCGGGTTTAAGTGTTGATCTAGTGGTTCATAAGCTTCCCACGTATCCTGAATTTGCACCAGGTTAACAAAAGCAATGAAAATTTAAAACGGACATGAGTGATAAAATCGAAGAGGAAATTATGAAGCAATTGAGTGCTAATGTGGTCAGAGTCGTCCGATACACCACCTAGGTGGCAAATGTTGTGCATTTGCCGAAGAATGATGGATATACTAGAGTCTGTGTCGACTATAGAGACTTGAACAAAGCGAGTTCAAAGGATAACTTTCTTATACCAAACATCGACATCCTTGTAGATAATTGCGCAAAGCATGAGATACAATCTTTTGTGGATTGCTATGCCGGATACCACCGGATTCTAATGGATGAGAGGGGTACATATTGTTATAGGGTCATGACATTTGGTTTGAATAACGTAAGGGAAACTTATATGAGGGCCATGACCACCATTTTCCATGACATGATGCACAAAGAGATTGAAGTATATGTCGATAATGTCATCATAAAATCAAAAAACACAGGCTGATCATGTGGGTGATTTGAAAAAGCTCTTTGAAAGGCTGCAAAGGTATGACCTTAAGCTTAATCCAGCCAAATGTGCATTTGGAGTTCCATCTGGGAAACTCCTCGATTTCATAGTCACCCGTAGAGACATCGACTTGTATCCATCTAAGATAAAGTCCATTCGAGATCTGCCACCACCAAAGAACAAAATTGAAGTCATGAGTTTGCTCAGGAGATTGAATTATATCAGTAGGTTCATTGCTCAGCTCACAACCACGTGCGAGCCCATCTTTAAGTTGCTGAAAAAGGATGCTGCTACCAAGTGGACAGACGATTGCCAAAGAGCTTTTGATAGGATCAAAGATTATCTGTCAAAACCCCTTGTACTGGTCCCACCTAAACCTGGAAGGCCTTTATTTTTATATCTATCGGTGATGGATAATTCCTTTGGATTTGTTCTGAGGCAACATGATGCGACAGGAAAAAAGGAACAGGCAATCTATTATTTGAGCAAGAAGTTCACCAATTATAAGGTTAAGTATACCCTTCTAGAAAGGATATGTTTTGACTTGACTTGGATCGCTTAGAAGCTGAGGCATTATCTTTTGGCCTACACTACTTACCTCATACCCAGAACGGATCCCTTGAAGTACATTTTCCGTAAGCCAATGCCCACTGGGAGGCTCACAAAATGATAAATTCTACTCATAGAGTTCGACATCGTCTATATCACTCGCACCGTAATGAAAGCACAAGCTTTGGCAGATCATTTGGCAGAGAATTCAGTCGATGATGATTATGAGCAACTGAGCACATACTTCCCATATGAAGGGTCAACTCAATAGAGGAAGTAGTTCCAAACAACAGCAATGTACGAAAAATGTGTTTTGATAGGGTTGTCAATATCAAAGGAGTTGGGATTGGGGCAATCCCTATCTCACCTATTGGACAACGTTACCCTGCAATGGCTCAACTTTGATTCTTCTGTACCAATAATACGATAGAATATGAGGCTTGTATCATGTGTCTAAAAATGCCCCTCGATCTGGATGTGCATGAACTATTGGTTATGGGAGATTTTGACTTGCTTATCCAGCAAGCCCAAGGAGAAAGGGAGACTCGAGACATCAAGCTTATTCCATACAGACATGTGTGAAAGACCTAAGCAAAAGATTCAAGTCCATCGAGTTCAGGTACATTCCCAGGTTTCACAACGAGCTAGCCGATGCCTTGGCTACCTTAGCCTCGATGCTCCCTTATCCAGGCAACACTCATATTGATCCATTGGAAATCCAAGTTCAGAATCAACACGGTTACTGCAATGCAATTGAGGCAGAACTAGATGGTGAACCATGGTATAATGGCATAAAACGATTCCTAAAAACAAGGGAATACCCGGAGCATGCCAAAGGAGATAAGAAAAGAACTATAAGGCGACTCGCCTGTGGTTTCTTCCTGAATGGGGAAATCCTATACAAAAGGACCCCAGATTTGAACTTTTTGAGATGCATAGATCCCACATAAGTTGAGCGGATCATGAGTGAAGTTCATTTGGGGGTATGTGGGCCTCACACGAATGGATACGTTTTGGCGAAGAAGATTCTGCAGGCCAAACATTATTGGCTTACTATGGAGCGAGATTGCTTCACTTTTGTTCGCAAGTGTCACCAATGCCAGATTCATGGTGACCTGATTCACTCGCCTCCGTCGAAGTTGCATCCCATGTCCTCACCTTGGCCTTTCGTTGCTTGGGGAATGGATGTTATTTGGCCAATAGAGCCAAAGGCTTCAAATGGGCATAAATTCATCTTGGTTGCAATTGATTACTTCACCAAGTGGGTGGAGGCCATCACTTTCGAAGCAGTGGTAGATTTTGTTCATTCCAACGTCATCTATCGCTTTGGTATCCCAAACACCATTATCACTAACAATGCATCCAATCTAAATAGTCATTTGATGAAGGAGGTATGCGAGCAATTTAAAATTGTGCATCGCCATTCTACCCCTTACCATCTAAAAGCCAATAAAGCTGTTGAAGCGGCAAAAAAGAACATCAAAAAGATTCTCAAGAAGATGATCCAAGGGTCCGGGCAATGGCATGAAAAGTTCCCTTTCGCTCTTTTGAGATACCGCGCGACTGCTCGCACATCTATATGTGCATCTCCTTATCTGTTGGTATATGGAACTAAAGTCAAAATTCTCTCTCTCCGAATCATTGTGGAATCAGATATTGAAGACACCGAGTGGGTCAAGACCCAATTAGAACAGCTAATGCTGATTGATGAAAATCGGCTAGCAGTAGTGTGTTTTTGCAATTATACCAGCAAAGAATGGAACGACTTATAACAAGAAAGTACGCCCAAGGCACTTTGAGATAGGCCAGCTCGTCTTGAAACGTTTCCTTTTACACCAGGTAGAAGCTACAGGAAAGTTCGCCCAAACTGGCAAGGACCCTACATCATCAAGAAAGTGTTACCAAAAGGAGCCTTGCACTTGGCAGATGAAGAAGGACGGGTACCAAACATGACTTTTAATACAAATGCAGTCAAAAGATATTATGTTTAATATATACCCACTGCAGAACTTTCACGCATGATTTTTTCAGAACAAGATGACGGAGGCTATCATTGCTCACTACCCCAATTAGTTGTAACCCTTTTGTTAACCCTTTTGAGTTGTATTTGTCTTCTTTATTTTCCCTCATTGTGGAACCCATATACTTGTAAAAAAAGGAATCAAACTACAAATATTCTAAGCCAATGAACTACATTTAACCTGATTCCGAAAGGATACATAGGCAGCTTTACCCTGGGTTCCGTCCCATCACAACAAAAATCCATAACCCCAATACTCCGAAACTAGGGTAGAAGTTTTGTTTTATTTTTAGGCTCTAAAGGCTGTAATTCAGTTCAAGGTTCTTTTCACCTTTTTCGCGTTAAGACCTTCTGATCGATCTTAGAAGAATGCTAATGTCACCATGACAAGGGTGTTGGACAACATGCCGCATGCATTATCTTAGTCAAGGATGGCGGAAAAAAAGAAGAAGAAGAATTGAGAGAGTTTTACCGGTGAAAACCCGTATGGCGTAAGGCGATAGTGAGCAGAGAAATGAGAGAGTCGTATTGGTGAAAACCCATATGGGCACCATAAGGAATGAGTAGAGAAATTAGAGAGGCCAGTTAGCGAAAACCCACAAAGGGCGCTACTGGCCAAATGAGGGTCTTTGGTACTCCGACATGAGCACAACCAAGAACTTGGTTTCAAGACGAACATTTGCGATGGATTTTGAGATCGACTGCTCAAACAGATTAGGCGTCCAATCCAAAATGCATGTCATTATTCCTTGAAGTCAGCACATACCTCCATATAAGTCTCCCTATTCCTCTCCTCGAAAGGGGCACCTATTGTTTATTCACAATTCCTTTTTTGCTTTCAATTTCACTTCTGTTTTCTTCCATAATCTTTCTTTGAGTCCCTTTCGGTCTAATATTGCATCAAATGCAAAGCAAAGATATGGCTACAAAATTGACTACAGTTTTCCCGTAATACCGAGCATAATTTAGGGCATATAAGGCATTAGAAGATGGCACAAATCCATCTGTGATCTTCTGATTAGACGAACAAAGTGTTTCAAAGAATCTAAAAAAGTTACCTAAGCAAGACTTGCAACATGGGAATAGTTGATAAGCACTACAGACACAAATTAGTAGTGGGTGCAAGACAAGTAAGTTTGATTTTAAAGGAAAATTGCCTTGACTTAGGGACCACGGTTAGCGGTACCATGGACATTCGGGTATGAAACAACCAGGGGAAACGTCAAAAGCCAAGGTCTTTAGAAAGCGATACAGAGTATCCAAGCACCTCGGTACCACACTGACAAAGTTAGTCCTTCGACGACGGAGTGGGCCTGAATTCAAACTACCCAGGACATCAAGGCCACAAACCGACCACCACTTTGAATACTCACAATTATTTCTTTGTTTGAAACAGAAACAAAGCCGTGCGGAATGGCGATTCTCAAATGATAGATATCACCAAAGTTAAGTTCCGCAAAATCTCCATTTTTCTTTTATTCACTACTATTCATACAGACCATTTACGTAGCTTAGCCCAGGTAGAACCTTTTTGCCTAGGGGGATCCAGCTTATATTTCTGGTTAGAAGTACTCTTCGCTCAGGCTGTTAACCTAGGTAGAACCTTTTCGCCTAGAGGGATCCAACTCATATTTCCGGGTAGAAGTACTCTTTGCTCAGGCTTGCTTTTTTGTAGCTTAACTCAGGTAGAACCTTTTCGCCTAGGGGGATCCAGCTCATATTTCCGGGTATAAGTACTCTTAGCTCAGGTTGTTTTTCATAGCTTAACCCAGGTAGAACCTTTTTGCCTAAGGGGATCCAGCTCATATTTCCGGGTAAAAGTACTCTACGCTCAAGCTGTTTTATGTAGCTTAATTCAGGTAGAACCTTTTCGCCTAGGGGGATCTAGCTCATAGTTCCAAATAGAAATACTCTTTGCTCGGGCTATTTTTACGTATCTTAACCCGGGTAGAACATTTTTGTCTAGGGGGATCTAACATATATTTCCAGATAAAGTTGTTTTACGTAGCTTAACCCAGGAAGAACCTTTTCGCCTAGGTGGTTCCATCTCATATTTTCGGGTAGAAATCCTCTTCGCTCAGGGTCGTTTACGTAGCTTAACCCCGGGTAGAACCTTTTCGCCAAGGCATATCCAGGTCATATTTCCGGGTAAAAGTACTCTTCGCTCAGGCTATTTTATGCAGCTTAACCAGGTAGAACCTTTTCTCCTAGGGGGATCCAGCTCATATTTCTAGGTAGAAGTACTCTTCGCTTAGGTTGTTTACGCAGCTTAACCCAAGCAGAACCTTTTCGCCTAGGGGGATCCAGCTCATATTTCCAGGTGGAAGTACTCTTCGCTCAAGTTGTTTTACGCAGCTTAACCCAGGTAGAACCTTTTTGCCTAGAAGGATCCAGGTCATATTTCCGGGTAGAAGTACTCTTCACTTAGGGTATTTTACGTAGCTACCTTTTTGCCTAGGGGTATCGAGCTTATATTTCCAGGTGAAAGTACTCTTCGCTCAAGTTGTTTTATGCAGCTTAACCCAGGCAGTACCTTTTCGCCTAGGGGGATCCAGCTCATATTTCCGGGTAGAAATACTCTTCACTTTGGTTCTTTTACGTAGATTAACCCAGGTAGAACCTTTTCGCCTAGGGGGATCCAGCTCATTTTTCCGGATAGAAGAACTCTTCGCTCAGGCTGTTTTACGCAGCTAAACCCAGGTAGAACCTTTTCTCCTAGGGGGATCCAGCTCATATTTTTGGGTAGTAGTACTCTTCGCTCAGGATGTTTTACGCAGCTTAACCGAGGTAGAACCTTTTCTCCTAGGGGGATCCAGCTCATATTTCTGGGTAGAAGTACTTTTCGCTCAGGTTGTTTACGCAGCTTAACCCAGGCAAAACCTTTTTCCTAGGGGGATGTAGCTCATATTTTCGGGTTAAAGTACTCTTCGCTTAGGCTATTTTACGTAGTTTAACCTAGGTAGAACCTTTTCTCCTAGGGGGATCCGGCTCATATTTCCTAGTAAAAGTAATCTTCGCTCAGGTTGTTTTACGCAGCTTAACCCAGGCAGAACCTTTCCGCCTAGGAGGGATCCAGCTCATATTTTCGGTTGGAAGTACTCTTCGCTCAGGTTGTTTTACGCAGCTTAACCCAGGTAGAACCTTTTCTCCTAGAGGGATCCAGCTCATATTTCGGGGTAGAATTACTCTTCGCTTAGAGTGTTTTACATAGCTACCTCTTCGCCTAGAGGGATCCACCTTATGTTTCTGAGTAGAAGTACTCATCGCTCAGGTTGTTTTACGCAGCTTAACCCAGGTAGAACCTTTTTTCCAAGAGGGATCCAGCTCATATCAGTGATACATGGCGCTAACCCTTGGTTATATTCCTCCTTAATGATACAGGCGCCAACCCCTGGTTACACTCCTCCTTAGTGATGCAGTACACCAGCCCAGGTAATATTATTTCTCTTGATAAAGGGTACCCCACTGGTTGCATATCCTCACCTAGGTAGTTTATACTACTGTCTTTGTTTTCATTGCAATAAGATAGATAGTTTATAGCTTTCTCCAATAACTCACAAAATTTTCCAAGTGTCAACTGGGGCAGAAAATTTTTGTTCATTTTGTTCGTCTTTGATGGTTTCGCATGGCCTGCAGTATAGTACAAGTGACGATTGAAGCTAGCAGATTCATTTTCTCATCAAAATAAAGAAGTCTTTCGATCACAAGATAGTTGGATTTCAGCTTTGATAATGTGTCAGCAACCCAGCGTCTCAAGATCCATCTTCTCAATTTCGGATCAGGAAAGCAAGCAACTGAGATTGAGTCATAATCTTTTCTTCAAAGAGCATCAAGTTCCAATCTATGGTCAACACAAGCAGGCGATTCATGAATCAAGATTTGACTTCAAAAGGCACATAGGTAGGAATTTTGTAACTCTTAGCTTGCAGGCATATGTAGTTCTCTACGTAGTTCTCTTCTATTTTTCTTTTGATGTAAGCAGCAAGTGACAGTAACAACAACAACAACAGCAACAACACTCTTAACTCCAGTGTCCGATAGTCCCAGCTAACAAAATTTTCCCAGAATTACACTGACCTGATTCCTCTGTAGCCAAGTATATGTAGGCAACCTCAGAGGCAAGGTTCGAAGACCTTTTTCAAAATGCTCTCATTAGAGCAATAGGCGAGCAAGAGTTTTTCATGGAATTCACTATCTTTGCACGAAAGCTTTTCATGTTCTCGAATAAAGAGGGGGCAACTATGAATACCTAATTTTTGCACGCTTTTCCAAAATAAAAGCTTTTGATAATTTTAGCTATTCTAGTTGTTTTTCTTTGAACTTATTTGCGCATTTTTTATATGTGAGTTTAATTAAAAAGTACCAAAATATTTTTTACTTTTTATTTGTATTGCATCTTTAAAGGATTTTCTTTTTACTTGTATATTTTCTTTAAGACTAAATAAGATTATACTCCCTCCGTTTTAATTTATATGAACTCATTTAACTGGACACGAAGTTTAAGAAAAGAGATAAGACTTTTTAACTTATGGTGTAAAGTGAGGCACATATATTTTGTGTGGCTATAAATTATTGCATAAAGGCAAGTTGTTTCCAAATAGGAAAAGGGGTCATTCTTTTTGGCACGAACTAAAAAAGAAATAGGTTCACATAAATTGAAACGGAGGGAGTAGTATAATTAGGGGTTAATTGATTGGGCTAGTGTATTTTAATTGAAATTGAGCAAAAATTGGCCCAAACTCAGAAGCCTAAAGAGCCCACAAATCCGGTCCAAATGGGGCTGTCGTTTTAATAAATGAAGCAAGATAAAATCTTACCTATCCATTCCATCTTGATGCAATGGCTCTCATTCACTCTCTGCCTAGGTATTTAAAGCCTCAAAAATCTGAAATTTTTCCTTTATTTCCCCTTCCCCACTCCTTTCTCTCCACTCTCTTCTCTCTCACCTCCTCACTGGTAGCCGCCCTGCCGCTGCCGAAAATTGCCCACCAGTGGCGGACCACCTCCAAATTACCCCAAAATTGCATCATACAATCCCCTCAACCTTCTCTTTCCAATTCTCCAACCCAAATCCCTCAAAACCCGCTAAAAATTCACAATTTTCAGATCTAAGAAACCTTAGTCGCCGCCTATTTTCCCAAAATCAAAGAACTCCAACCACTACCACCCTCACAAAACATACATGAATGGATAGAGCTCCATAATACCTACCATTTTCCTTTATTTTTCACCCGAAACTCCGCCGAAATACCGACGACCACCTCTCGCCGCCACCACTGCCGCTGCCCTCTTTTCTTTTCCTTCTTTTTTTGTTTTTTCCCCCAACTGCTCCACTGTCGCAACCACTACCCCACCACGGCCAAGCCTTCATTTTGCCATATAGTCGATCTTTGGACACTCGTTTCCTTTTGTATGATGCCAAAATTATTGAATTTAGCATATGCCAAAATGAAACAAGCGTTTCAAAGTCGGACAACCACCACCCGGCATCTTCTAGTGGCTCGAATCAGTTTCAAGCGCGTCTGTTGGGTATAACCTTCATTCTCTCACTAATTTTTGATTTTTGATAGTGCTAAATTTAGTGTGCAACTTTGATTTCTCTTTTGGTCAACTGATGTTAATTGGAATTTTGAATTAGTATGTATGTTGTTTAGCCATCTCTATTTCCATGGCTGTTTAACAAACTATTCATCGATCTAGCTGGTTATATCTAGTTGAATTATTTATTTAGTTAGTCGAATGTTTAGTTGTTATTAATCGTGATAGTTTAGCGATGTTCTTTTAGTTTGTGTTTCATGCATGTTTACCGTGAAAATGGTAACAACAATTAAATTTGATTATGGGACTCTAAAAGTACGTGATCTATTTTTATGTTGGTTGTTGAGCAGTTGATTCTATATATATGAGACTTAGAAATGAAATAAGAGTTAAGGATAAGGTGATGGTCAAACCGATATGTTAACAATTGGGCCTCGAGTTTGTCGATTCGGGGGCCTCGAGGTCGATTTCGGGCCTCGACGGTGAGCTATCGAAGGTAATCGAAGTATGACTAACAGTTATAATAAAATCAAAGAAGGCTCTTTATGTCCAATGATAAGCAATAAATGATGAACAATAATGAAGATAATAAATGGGAGCAATACTATCAAGAGAATATGTAAGAGAGCAGAGAGAATATTGTTTTATATTTCTTGTGGAGCAGCTGAAGCAACCGAACCTTACAAAAAGAAAAGGGTTCCCTTTATATAGGAGGGAAATCCGAGCATAGTACAAAATACATTAATTACATAGACATGGGGATGGAACAGCTGAATGACGCCTTGATTTGGGTTTAGAGTAGCCCGCTAGACTGTGTCAGCCCTAGCCGCGTGCCTTGGGAACTCCCCATTTCCACTATTACCGTGATCATTACTACCCTGAGGTCGAGTGTTAACGACCCTCTAGGAAAGATACTCGGCCGCGGCCTCGAGCCTTCGAGGTGATCTTCCGAAGTACCTTAATGACGAGAAATCGGGCCCTCCGATTTTGTTGTATACAGATAGTCCCCGCGTTTCCTAGAACGAAGCAATAGGAAACGATTTTGAGCTTCCATTCTAAGGGCATCATGCCGTGACGTCAGCATATCAGAGCATTAAATGCCATGCCCAAAAAAACCGCGCAAGGGTCGCTGTCAAATACGACTATCGAGAAGCCCACGAACCGCTATTAGTTCATCCCTTCTGCTGCCCATTCGGTACCTATAAATGCATCAATGGTTTGATAATTCTTACTTTCTCAACATCTTCAAATTCGCAAAGCCAGAGCCATCCCTTTTTGCATCCATCCTTCCTTCTTACTTTCTTAGAGAAATTTCATCATAATCATGGCTAGAACCTCCAAGACGGTTCCTCGGAAATACGAGGTTGCCTCTTCATCTCGAACATCTAAAGGGAAACCCAAAGTGATACCCACCTTGGGACAATGTACTCCCACCGAGCTAGACATGTCGAAGGAGTTTACCATCGACAAAACCTCATCTAAATCGGGCCGATGCGAACATGTATCCCAGTACATTAGTGTCGTGACCAACGTATGGAAGGTGAAGGAAGACTGCCGATGGAGTGAGGCAATAGAGATAGAGATTCCCAGGCGTGACGAGAACATAACGGATTACAAGGCTGGTTTCCTTCACGTATATACTTACCCGTTCATTTAGGTTCTGGTCGATCTTTCTAGATCCCCTCCCCCGGAGATAGATCCGGATATCCTCGATTTTCTGCGACAAATACCAAGTGACACTTGGTCAAATCTATCCTTCTTTCTAGACGATAGTCTTGATGCTCCGCCATTTATCCGAAGGGGTCGGGGGCGAGACTTTTACCCTCATTCATTTGATTAGGTTGTACAGCCCTCGATTCTATTGAGGTTTGATTAGGCTTCACCACCGATTCAAAAAATCATTTTTCTCGAGCATTGACGAGGACAAGGATCGAGGGTTGATGAGTAGGTTCATCCGGGTGAAAACTCGGACATCATTTTGGCCGGGAGGATGCCTTTCCCGGAGAAGTGGAACACATAATGTAAGTATTTTTTCGTCAAACACGTTTTGTGATTTTCTTTCCTTCCTTCCAAAAAAATGACCTCTCTTTGGTTTCTGCAGCTGCCGCCTGGTATCCCGAAGCGATCTCGGACTTGCCGAGATGGATCGGGCGATGGATACCTCGTTCCCATATCTTATCCGGTCTTGGCCCGACCTGGCTTAGAAGCGGCGGGTGGCCAAGAATCATGGTAAAGTTCCCTTGCCACCTATACCTTAGCCTTATGTTTCTCCCTGTACCCTTCGTGCTGATAAGTTATGGCCACTGTGCACGTGCAGGCCTTGGTGAGAATATGCTGATGAGACCGCCTCCAGGTAGCAAGGCAGAGACTTCGGAGCCCGCCAAGGGCAAGAAAAGGAAGGGAAAGGAGGCTGTCAATTCCCCTGTGACAAAGAAACCTAAGACACGCAGGCCTCGAGCCGCCAATAGGATCTCGGCTTCAGCTTTCGAGGAAAGCCTCGGCACTGGGGACGAAGATTATGATGAGATCGAGTGTCGTCTGGAGCAAAGACCGAGGCCGGGCGCGGGAGTCTCGCGGGTGCCTTGACCAGAAGCTGCTGAATCGGGAACGGCCGACTTAGGTCAGTCCCTTGCGGCGAAGACCCTTGAGGAGGGTGTTAATGTGGTTCCGGATCCCGTGGCCAGATGTGGTGCAGTTTCTGCTGGGGGGCCCGTTGCTGCCGGTCCCGAAGGGTTTGGGCCAGGACCTTTTCGGGGGCAGGAGTTGCCCATCGGGGACATCGATGACCTGGGTGATTTCAGTACGGGCCTTCGGTTCTTGTCAGGGGAGCTAAGGGATGCCCAGGCTATGAACACCGCCAAAGCGGGGGGTCCTCTCAAGGGGGGAGGCGCGCTTGGCAACATTCTTGACCTGTTAGCGAGAACATCGATCTCGACACTCCCGGCGTTGTCAAGGTGGCGGAGAGGTTCCTACAGCAGGTGATAGCTGTTTTATTCGCATTTCTTTTAGTCTCGAGCATTGCTCTTTGTTCTTCTAATTCTTTTATTATGCCGCAGTGTAAGGAGATGTATGATCATGCCCTCTCCAGGCTTCATGAGGAGATTTCATGCCGTGAAAAGGAGGGTGAGAGGCTTAACTCAAGGCTGCAAGAGTCGGAGAATTGCTCTGCCCGAAAGGAGAAAGAGTTGGGCGAGCTCCGGGCTGCTTTGGAGGGAGCGCTCCGGGAAAAGGCTGATCTTGCTGAGCAGGTATTTTTCCATGCGTGAATCCACCCTTCACTCCTATAGTTTGATACTTACTGGCTTGCCTTTCTCTTCACAGATCAAGCAAAAGGATTCACAGATCGGGCAACTGAATGTGGAGATCCTCGGGCTGAGGGAGCAAAACGAGGTAGCGACCTCGGAGCTGGCATCGACCCGTGCTCTTCTCCAAAATGCTCGAAAGGAGATCGCTGCGCTGGTTGCGGCCAAGTCCGAGACCGAAGGAAAAGTTTCTACTTATCTGAAGGACGCAACCACGGCAAACCAAGTAGCCCATAATATATCGAAAGAGGCCGAGCTGAAACTGGCTTGGGCTATCGATCATGCTAGAGCAAAGGCGAGGAGGGAAGCCTTGGAGGGGGTCGGAGCCAGAGGCATCGATCTTTCAGCCGAGATTGAGGAAGCCCGAGAATCGGAGAGAAAGTCGGCGCTCTTGATCGCTCCAGATGAGGATCCTGGAAATGGTTCAGAGGATAGTGGCGATAAAGAGTAGACCTTGTGTTGCTTTGCTCTTTTTCTTTCTTTCCGTGTACGTACTCTTGGGGGAATTAGTCTTGTAAAGCCGACCCTTGTAAATATATTTTTGGCAATGCAAAAAGGGTTTTTCTGCTCCAAGTCTTTCCATTCTTTATGTCTCACCGCTCTTGCAGAGTTAGCCTTTGAATTTTAACATTAGCTCTTTAGAGCCCGTATTTGGATTGGTCGAGACCCCAAAATCGGGTCCCGTCTTGAAGTTAGGTCGATAGCTTCTTCGGGGTCGGTGCTTGTGATAGCGAGAAACCCTCGAGGTCTCAATACCTCTCGAATCTCGCGGGAGAGCAACATTCGTGCAATGTGATAAAGGGATCCCAGGATGGTCCTGCCAGTATATTTCCCAAGAAAAAGGTGGCGTTAACATGGCCAGAATTAGTTGGCCCTCTGGGTAGACGAGCAGCCGCTGCTTTGCCCCTATATATTCGTTCACCTGCTTCTCATGTGGAGATTCTGCTATTCGGAGTAACCATTTCTTCCTTAGAACTTGGTGCTTTGTGCTAGTTCTCCCGTCGAAATCTTTGCCTAAATCTATACCCTCCTCTGCTTATTTTATCGCAGCCATGACTGCTACATCGACATCCGCTCATCAAGGAGGGGGAGTTCTGCCCCTGTTCCGTTGCCGGTCGGTGGTACACCGCCGGTGCCCGGTGAGCGGGCCTCGAGGTGTTTTGTCTCGAGGAGAGACTTTATGTTGGAGAGACCTCCCAACGTTCAATGTCATCGGGAGCACGCGTCGAGGTTCATCTCATCAGTAGGGGAAGAATACCTCGAAATGATCAGAAAAGACTGCGGATGGGGAGAAGGTGTGGTACTACAAGTACCTTCCTCTGAGGATAGCATCATGACCTATGTCGAGGGGTTCTTGAGCGTGTATACGCATACTTTTACGCCGGGTCCCCCCGACCGGGTCGTGCTTGAGTTCTGTCGGAGATATCGGGTTACCTTGGCGCAGGTTCACCCATCCCTTTGGAAGATAGTGCAGACGGTAAGATATTTCGCAGATAAGGCCGGGCTCGAATTTACCCTCAGTCATCTCATGAGGTTATATCGGCCGATGCGTTATCGGGGTTTGATTACTTTGCAGCGTCGATCCACCCGGTCTCTTGCTATTAACGGCGAAGAGGATGAGGACCGGGGATTGATGAGCCGATTCATTCGAGCTCGGACTATCGATATCATTCCTGGAGAGTTTTTGCCCTTTCCTGAGAAATGGAATTTCACACGTAAGTGTCATACCTGTATTTTTATCACTTTGACTGGATGCGGGCTCCATAATGACGTTTTTCTGGTTCATTTTTTGTAGCGACTCCTTGGTAGCCGGACGAGGTCCCTGATTTGGCCGAATGCTCTCGTAAGCTGGCAGCTTGTTCGACCTATGATAAGCGCAGGTGGCAAGACCTGTCCAAAGGGAAATGGGAAGCAAAGCATCATGGTAGGCGCTTGGTGGCTCACTTCCCCAAAATGGTACTTTTCTTTTTAGCGTACTAACTTAGCCTTAGCAGGTATTGGAGATTTTTCCGAGATGAAGCCGTGCCCTCTAGGGGAGGAGGAGAGACTGCCGACCTCAGGGTCGAGGGTTGATGATAAATGAATAGGGTCTCCGGGGTGTGAGGAGGCCCGCAGCGGGGCGTGTCCTTCTCAGTGGTTCAAAAGAGGCGATTCGACCGATCATCCGACTTTGGAGGCCTCCGTTTTTGAAGGAACATTCCTCGTTTCTGCTGATGGTGCTTCGAAGGGCGAGGAGCACGTGGTGCCTCCTTTTCATATCAAAGGCGCTTCGGGGGACATTAAGCCATCTGACCTTGGCTCGGCCTTTGGCGAGGCTCAGCGGCTCGGATTTATGGTAAGCTTCGGTAGTCGGCATAGGATTATTCTGGTTTCATATCCTTCCTTTCTTATTGAATTCTCTTTTGCAGGCCTTTGACAGGCTTAAGTACGAGCTGCTTCGCTATGAGGCTAGGTTGCGGAAAGCTTTGGATAGGGAGAAATCCCTTTAGCTTCTTTGCGCGAGAAAGGAAAGCGAGCTGGTGTCCCTGCGGTGTGAGGTGGACCGAAGCCGGAGCTGCAAGGGCCGCCTCGAAAGACAGGTATCATGTATTTCATGTTGACGTATGCTCCTCCTTTTATCTTTGGAGATTAGTGTTTCGATATTCCAGTTGGAGAACAAGACGGAGGAGCTGGAACGACTTTGCGGCAAAGTTGGTTGGGCCAAATATGAGTTTAGCGAGCTACAGGCTTTTGTAGATGCCCAAGTTGTGGCCAAGGAGAGTGTTGTGGCTAAGGTTTCCACCCTTGACGTGCAAATCCGGACCGCTCGTGCGAATGATTCTACACGAGCGAACATGATCGTAAGGCTTGAGTCCAAGCTTTCGAAGGCGAAGGCCGAGGTGGTGAATGCCCGGGCTGAGGCTGTAATGAGCAGCACTAGGGCAGGCCAGAAAGCGGCAGCCTATCTGAAGAGCGCTGCCACTGCTAGAGCTGAGCTGAGGAAAAATCTTGGTCGTGCGAGCAGTTGTAAAGAGTATGCGAAGTGCAAATCTCGGAGGGAAACTCTCGAGGAAATTCATGCCTGGGGCTTCGATCTTTCAGAAGAGATCGAGCGAGCCAAGGCGGAGGAATACGATGCCAAGTTCCCTCTGTCCGATGCCGAAGATGGCGAGGACGGGGCCGTCGGGTCATAGTCCCCAAAGGGGGACATTTACTTCTTTCTCTGTCTCTGTGTATGTAACTTTCATAGTATGCTATAAATGGAGCTTGTATTTTATTGCATGTATGAATAAGGGGGAAACCTCACGATTCTGTATGTTTTGGGTTTCTGTTTGCCGAGATTTTAGCCAGATCAATTGGCCTTTGAGTTGGTAGGAATCCTTAGATTCGTGATATGGCCTTGGGGCTCATTAGGCTGACCCGTAGGCTCTTACGCGTTTGGTCGATGCGACCTTTTAGTTAGGGTTCAGTCTCCGAGTCGGGTTTCGACTCGAGCTCATTCGACCCTCAAGTTTTACATCTGTGCGGGATGGTGACAATGGATCTTACGCCTTGGGTCGAAGCAACCTTTTTATTGGCTTTATTTTTCCCTCGTCAAGGACTTTTTGAAATAATTTTTTCCTGAATCTTCGACGGTTCGAGAAGAACCTCGATTACGAGTCGTTTTGTGGCGATGATCAAGCACCTCGAGAGGTTTGGCTTGGAGGCTGAGTATCTTGAATCCTGTGATTCGGAGCTGACATGGTCGAAGCTCTTTTGCCT
This sequence comes from Nicotiana attenuata, assembly GCF_001879085.1. NCBI lineage: Eukaryota > Viridiplantae > Streptophyta > Magnoliopsida > Solanales > Solanaceae > Nicotiana > Nicotiana attenuata. The sequence goes on from NW_017670793.1 coordinate 78,804, forward strand.
ATGTCGAGGGTAGCCTGTTTAACTAGTTCTTTTCGAAGTAGATTCGAAGTAATTGAAGGCTTGTGATTTTGTAGCGACGGTCGGGCGTCCCCGAGTCGCGTTAGTTTGGCTGGTGCAGCCTTATGACTATAGTCATTTGTGCTTGGCCGGAGCCATTTTTGATCCCGAGTGAAGTAGTTTAGGCATCTATATCGAGGGTATTCCTTTTAGGGGTCTTACAAGTTCGATATATAGCCTTAACTTTGAAATCGGGTTTATGCCTTTAGTAAGGTCTTACAAAAAAATTTTCATGCCTTTGAGGTCTTACAGTTTTTAAATACTTGGTACAAGTATAGTTCACGCCTTGCTTGAGGTCTTACAGATATTGCCACTTGGTACGAGTGCGGTTCATGCCTTGCTTGAGGTCTTACAGATACTGTTGCTGCCTCATGTAGGTCTTACGAGACCGAGTCTGCCCGCTCGGGGTCTTATGGCCTCGGGTTTTTTAATGAATGGAGATTGGGGACAGTCCCCAAGTCATCGAGGGTATTCTGGCTCGGGAGCCGTTACTTGTAGACTTGGTATTACCTCATTAAGGGCTTACAATTTTGGCGATTCCGACCCTGAGGTCGTGCGAATTTTGAGATTTTGACGCCAGTCCCCGAAGTTTTCGGGACACTTTTGGCCTTGGAGACGTTTTGTGATTTTCATGTTGCCTCGTTGAGGGCTTATGAGTTTGGAGTCCCAACCCGAAGGTCGTTCTGATTTTGAATTGTCGATGCCAGTCCCCGAGTGTTCGGGACGTTTTTGACGGAGGAATCATTTTTACGAATATGCTGAGTTTCTTTTTCGAGTGCGAGATGCTTTGACAAAAGGTGTTCTTTGATTATTTGGTACAACTATACATGCTCCCGCCGTCGGGGGCCCGGCTATACGGACACGGTTTATCCGACCGTTTGGCACGATACATTATTTTCCTATTTGGACCCCGGGGGGACGCCCCCCAGTGTTCGGGGTTGATCGGAAAAGAAGCCTCGAATACCTGTTGAGTCTTCCTTAGGTAGCATGTGGATGTTGCCTCGTTAAAAACCTCGCCCATAAAACCCTTTTCGGGATAAAAACTCGGCCGAAGGAAAAGAGTGCAACGGATGCTTTAAAACCTTAAGGTCTTCGAGCTGGGTTAGCGCTCTTGGACCTTGGCGTTCGTTCGCAAAATGCGGTACGACCCTTTATTCGGATACAATCGAGAGCGTGTCTCGTGGTTGCTACCTTGTCGTTGGTTTATTTCCTAGTCCCTCTGCTTGTGGAGACTTTGGTGTTTCGGCTAGTGGCAACTATCTCAAAATATCGTGTGGATGACATGTTGCGGCTCGTCCGCTTTGTTCTTTTTGGTTGTTTTTCGTTCTCGAAGCTGATTTTTGGCTCGGTCGCTAAGGAATTCCCGAAGGTGACCATTGTCGAGTAATAGGGCCACTTCCTCCTGGAGTTGCTGGCAATTCTCGATCCTCTGTCCGTGCGTGTTGTGAAATTTGCACACCAAGTTATGGTTCCTTTATGAAGGATACGATTGCATAAGCCTGGTCCATCTGGCGTCTCTGATTTTGCTGATGGCAAACACGATGTCCGGCACATCGACATTGAAATTGTATTATGATAGGCGAGGTGCCTCCGCTGGCCCCGTGTTCCTATCGAATCCGGCTTTGTTGACGAGTCCCCGAGGATTCTGTCCTCGGTCTATCCTTCGATCTTTTCGAGGTGGGTTGCGTCTTGGGGCGTTCCTCTGGTCTTTGATGTATGGTTGATATCTTTCTTTGTTTGGCTTTGGCTCCTTTGCAAGGAGCCTGCTTGGGTATACCGAGCCCGAGGGGGCCCCCAGCTGGTCATCCTTGACCCTGATTTTTGACTGGTATCGGTTATGGACATTCGACCAGGTCACGGCTGGGTACACGACTAGGTTCTGCTTCATCTATTTCGAAGCCACCGAGCTTCGTTCGTTCAGACCTTAGGTGAAGGCCTGCACCGCCCAGTCGTCGGAGACCGGTGGTAGTTCCATTCGTTCCATCTGAAAGCGAGATATGAACTCTCGCAGCATCTCATTATCTCTCTGTTTAATCTTGAAGATGTCGGATTTCCTTGTTGCTACTTTAATGGCACCAGCATGTGCCTTAATGAAAGAATCCGCTAACATGGCAAACGAATCTATCGAGTTTGGGGCCAGGTTGTGATACCACATCATCGCCCCTTTAGAGAGCGTTTCCCCAAACATTTTTAGCAGGACGGACTCGATCTCGTCGTCCCTTAGGTCGTTGCCCTTTACTGCACAAGTGTAAGCGGTGACGTGCTCGTTGGGGTCCGACGTTCCGTTATACTTTGGGAGGTCTGGCATTCTGAATTTCTTTGGAATGGGTTTCGGGGCCGCTTCCTGTGGGAACAGCTTCTGTACGAACTTCTTTGAGTCCACACCTTTCAAGATCGGGGGCGCTCCTGGAATTTGGTCGACCCTGGAGTTGTAAGTCTCGACCTTCTACCGTTGACTTCTATCATTTTCTCGCCCGATTCGATCCTTCTGGTGAGGTCCTCGAACGTCTTTACGATGACGGGATCGGACATCGACCCGTTATTGCTCGATCTCTCCGGTGCCTGTTCGGCCGGGGGAGCTGTCCCCGGTGCTACCGTGCTAGGAGTTTTCTGGTGGCTTTGCAGCTGAGCAATAGCCAGCTATTGTGCCTCCAACATTTCAAAAATAACATGAAGGCTAACCTCCTGTTCTTCCCCGGCTGGGGTTTTTTGGGCTTCCTGTTGGTCGCCTTGGTGTACGCTCATGTTAGTGTGGGAGCTTATTTCGACGTGTTGAGCGTCGCGCGAGACTTTTCCACCGGAATTGGTCCTGGTGCGTTCTCAAGGTTTCGTGGTGGCTCATCAACACCTGGACGGCCACACCATTCTCTCTGTGGTTCTCAAGGTTATTGTTTACTAAATCAGACATTCCGACCTGAAATCAAAGATCTTTGGACAAGAAAAAGCGTGAAAGATAACTTGCGTTGTGTAATGGAACCAGCAAGAAAATAATCACTATTATTTTTAGCCCCATGGTGGGTGCCAAACTGTTTACCATGAAAATGAAAACAACAATTAAATTTGATTGTGGGACTCTAAAAATACGTGATCTATTTTTATGCCGGTTGTTGAGCAGTTGATGCTATGTATGTGAGACTTAGAAACGAAATAAGAGTTAAGGATAAGGTGATGGTCAAACCGATATGTTAACAATCGGGCCTCGAGCTTGTCGATTCGGGGGCCTCGAGGTCAATTTTGGGGATCGACGGTGAGCTATCAAAGGTAATCGAAGTATGACTAACAGTTATAATAAAATCAAAGAAGGGTCTTTATGGCCAATGATAAGCAATAAATGATGAACAATAATGAAGATAATAAATGGGAGCAATAATATCAAGAGAATATGTAAGAGAGCAGAGAGAATATTATTTTATATTTCTTGTGGAGCAGCTGAAGCAACCGAACCTTACAAAATGACAAGGGTTCCCTTTATATAGGAGGGAAATTCTAGCATAGTACAAAATACATTAATTACATAGATATGGAGATGGGACAGCTGAATGATGCCCTGATTTGTGTTCAGAGTAGCCCACTAGACTGTGTCAGCCCTAGCCGCGTGCCTTGGGAACTCCCCATTTCCACTATTACCGTGATCATTACTACCCTGAGGTCGAGTGTTGACGACCCTCGAGGAAAGATACTCGGCCGCGGCCTCGAGCCTTCGAGGTGATCTTCCGAAGTGCCTTAATGACGAGAAATCGGGCCCTCCGATTTTGCCGTATACAATGCATTGGCTTGTTGCTCGAGTCTTAGTTTGCACAAATCGAATTCATTCTAGTTTAGTTTGTCTGAATATTTAGTTCTATTACATTTTAAGTCTTGATTATGTTTTGTTAGTTCGTAGTTGGTTTGAGTTGGAGTGTACAAACTGAATTTCAGTTGTGTGGTGATAAAAGTTGAATACTTGAGTACATAGTACTTATTTGTTTTTTGTTTTTTTATTGTTCAATGACTTTGGAACACAAAACTCAAAAGTCATTTGTTTGGTGAAAAATACTACTTTTGGAAAATTTTTGAACCAAAGTATGTCTTTTGAATAGTTAGAGCAGACTTTTGGTGAAAATACTCTTTTTGGACAGATTTTGAACCAAAAAAGTCTTGTCTTTTGAATTTCTAGAGCAGATTTTTTTGAAAAAATGTGAGGATAGATTTTTCAATCATGAAGGTTGGATTCTTCTGTTATAAAAGACACACAGTCTAACACACTTAGAGTACAATTTTGGACAGCCTAAAAAAAAATAACTTTGAGAGTAAAAATCAACAGCTAAAACATTCTTTAGTAGTTGAAAATTGTGAACTTGTGAGTGATTCTGAGAGCATAAAAACGTGGAGAAAAATAGAAAGATCCTTTTAGCAATTTCCTAGTTTGTTAGTTAAAGATTTCAAGTGTGTTTTTGCTAAACGTTCTGGGTTTTTTTTTTCTTGAGTTGGTTTCTGCTGTTTGCTGGGCTGAAGTAAGTTGTTTCAATACTACAAAGGTTCAGAGTTTACTTTGCTGCTCGTTGCTTATTTTTCCGCCATCTAGGTATTTATCTCAACTATGTAATTTTCAGAGTATTCTAAAATTTACGAAGATAAAGTTCAGATATTCACTTGTGTTTATTTATTAGTGTCAGTGCATTATTGTCATGTTATAAAAATAGAGTAATATTTGTTCATGTATAAATGCTGTCCATGTAAGCTAAAAATGAAAATGTTGTTAGTTTTTAATTACTCCATAAAGCATAAGTGTTGAAAGTTTTGTCTTTGCTCTTTCATGCTATGAGTAACTTTAGCCATTTAAGCATGTTTGATATTTTGAGTTAACATTCTTGTGAAGATAAGTAACTAAGTGTTAGAGCTTAGTCATTTTACTGCTGAGAAGACAGTTGGTTCGAATGAAAATTGCATCTCGAAAGGTCCGAATCTTTACTGCCTTTTTACATGTTTGTGTAAATATATTGTGGCATTTATTGGAAGTTGAAAGTGGAACTTTCGAATTCATGTGTTTTCTTGAACTCTTGGGCAATGTTTTTGTCCTCTCATTTCTTATCATAAAAATTTAAACTCTTAGCGTGTTTTATCTTTTTACCTGGGCTTGATGAAATATTTTTTGTGTGTCAGTTTTGCCTTTGATAGTTTCGATTAGTATGTAATTGTGTCATCGAAAATTTTGAATATTGTCAATTAATTTACACTTTGTTAACTAATAATTTTTAGAGTTTGGCAGAAGTACATCATAGGGGTTTTTACTTAAAAAAATAATTCGTCAGGCCAAACCGTAGCCTCAATTGTAACCCCAACCGTGATGCACAGCTAAACCATAACGAATTTCAGAAGCTTATTCTCTTCGGTTATTCAAGCCTCTCTTGAACTGTAGCCGACGGTTGGTGAAAATGTGTGACACGGTTTGACTTGGGATGAAAAAAAATAGCGTCATGCCAAACCGTAGCCTCATCCGTAACCCCAACCATGACGCATAGTTGAACCGTGAAGAATTCCGGAAGCTTATTTTCTTCAGCTCTTCAAGCCCTCTTGAACTGTAACCAACGGTTGATGAAACCGTGTCACACGGTTTGACTTGGGGGTCTTGATTATTCAATTCTCAAGACTCCAAACATAGTATCTTTTGCATGAATTCTCCGAGTGACTCTCCAAACGTCCTTCAATAATTCTAATAATCAAGCAATAAAAGCGGACATAGGAAGAACATAAGAATCATATAAATCACAGTTTGTGCAAAATTAATTCAAGCAAGTTTAAGTCAATAAAAGTAATCGTGCTAGAACCACGCGACATCTTCTCCTTGGTCAACAGAATTCCTTACTCGAATTTTGTTTTCCTAGACCAATAATAATAGAGAACCTTCCTTTGAATAGGGATTCAAATAAAAGCTGACTTGGAACACCCAAAAATTAATTTCAAGTGGCGACCCTAAACAACAAAATAATCCATATTTAAAATTATCACTTTAGTCGGTAAAACTCTTTAACCCACAACTATCCATAATACACATATTCTTTGCGGTAAAAAGAGGGTGTGACAATCTATGAGATTATTACTAATGTATTAGATCGTCATTATAGCGCACTATTCAACGTCTTATTTTGTTATCTACAATTTACATTACTTTATTTTAATTTTTTAATTGTCTTTCTTTTTTACGGACCGAGGAGAAAAGCTAATCATGTTCTTTTTTTGTTGTGCAGATTTTATATTTGCGTTATTTTTTTTGTGTTTTTTTCACTATTTTTCTTCATTATTGACTGAAGAAAATAACTAGTGATTTTCTTAGTATTACTTGGTTTGGATGTGATTGAGGAGGCTGAAGTCCCCCAAGCCAAAGTCCATGTTGACCTCTAGGTTGTCCTCCGGGTTGTGTAGGCTGAGATCTCAAGCATGACTAGTAATTTTTGGTCTAGAGATATTTGCCAAGGTCTATATTTGTGCTTCATGTTCTAGAGGCCGAGGTCCCTCTGTTGGGCACGTGCCCATTGTCCTGCCAAAGGCCCAATGGCCTAATCCTATCTTTTGATTTCCATTTCTATTCGGAATTGGATTCGGTGTTTATTCCTATTTTGAGTAGGTTTTTGGCTTTAAGAGAAAGCACCACTTATGATCTATAAATAGGACAACCTTGGAGAATTATTCAATGCTCATTGATACAAGTCTTTGAAAGACTTAAGCACATAAGAGTGGTTTTTGAGAGAGCTTTCATCAAGAGAGAAGAGAGAAGAGAAGTATTTGTTTTACTGCAGATTTTTATTCCGACCAGCCAACTTCAAATCACGTTTTGCGATTTGTTAACTGTTGGATCGGGCTGAAATTTTGACTAAGTGTTTGTAACGTCTTGATCTTGGATTTGAACGGTAGATCGGATTTGGAGGCTCGTAGCATCTGATTTCGAGCCTCGAACAACAGCTTCATTTTTGTGGATTATACTCTTTCTTCAATTGATTAGTTGTTGCTCTTGTTGCTATTGTTGCTCCGTGTTTGGCACTTGTTGTGTAGCCAATTTGGAGAACTTTTGTAACCCTCTTATTGTTATAGTGGAGCTTTTTGGATCTTTGTGATCCCGTGGTTTTTACCTTCGATTTGAGGGGTTTTCCACGTTAAAATTTGGTATTCTTTATCATCTTTATTTTCGGGTTTGCCTCTTCCTCGACATAACAGTGGTGTCAGAGCTTTGGTTATTTATCCAAGTTGTCACAGAATGGAGGCGAATATGAGTAAGATGGTATGTTTAAATGGAAGAAATTATAATGTTTGGAGAAGCAAGAGGAAAGACTTGTTGTTCGTAAAGAAGATGCATCTACCCCTTTTTTCAGCTCATAAACCCGAGAGTATATCTAATGAAGATTGAAATTTCGAGCACCAACAAGTATGTGGATATATACGACAATGGGTTGAAGATAATGTTCGCAACCATATTGTGAACGAGACACATGCGAGATCATTGTGGGAAAAGCTAGAGACGCTTTATGCTTCAAAACTGGGAATAACAAGTTGTTCCTGCTAAAGCAATTGATGACCTTTAAATACAAGGAAGGCAGCCCTATCCTTGATCACATAAATGATTTTCAGGGCATCCTTGATCGGCTGTCTGGAATGGGAGTTAATTTTGATGATGAGATACAAGGACTTTGGCTTCTTAATACTCTGCCAGACTCTTGGGAAACTATTCGTGTTTCTTTGACAAATTCAGCTCCTGGAGGTAGGGTGACCATGGAATATGCCAAGAGTGGTTTGTTGAACGAGGAAGTAAGGAGAAAATCTCAAGGTTCGTCCTCGCAAGCAGATATCTTGGTTACAGAAGACCGGGGAGAGATAGAACAAGAGGCTCGTGGAATAGAGGTAAAAGTAGAAGTAAGTCAAGGTCCAAATACCATAATATTACATGCAACCTCTATGGAAAGAAAGGAAACATCAAAAGGTTTTGCCGCAAGTTGTTGCAAGACATTAGAGAAGGAAAGAAAGTTGAAAATAATGAGAACAATGTTGTTGCTATTGTTCGAGATGACCTTCTTTTTGCTTATGATGAAAACGTCATCAATTTGGTATCCCATGAGACGAGCTGGATAGTAGATTCTGGAGCTACCTCACATGTCACACCAAGAAAAGATTTTTTCTCATCTTGTACTCCAGTTGATTCTGGAGTGTTAAAGATGGGCAATGCTAGTGAAGTTAAGGTGTTTGGTGTTGGCACAGTTTGTTTGAAAACTAATAATGGTTCAACGTTAGTTCTTCAAGATGTCATGTATGCTCCAGACTTTCCTTTCAATTTGATCTCCGCAGGAAGATTAGACGATGAAGGTTACCATAATGCCCTCGTTAATGGCCAATGGAAGCTCACTAAGGGCTCGTTAATAGTGGCTCGAGGAGTCAAGTCTGGTTATTTATATGTGACACAGGGCTCTATTCTGAATGACTCAATAAATCTGGTCGAAAGTGATACTTTATCAGAATTGTGGCACAGAAGATTGAGTCATATGAGCAAGAATGGGATTACGTGTTTGGCTAAGAAAAGTTTGCTTTCTGGAGTAAAACAAGCAAAGCTAGAAAGGTGTATCCATTGTTTAGCTGGCAAACAGAAAAGGGTTCCCTTTCATAGCCATCCTCCTGTCGACGCCCCCTTTTTCTCGCGAAATCGGGTTTACGACATTTGGGAAGACAACTCTATTCCCGTTTGGGAATTGGGCTTTTTTTTTTGGAATTGAAGAGTCGCCACCTAATGATTAAGTGCATTAGGACACTATGGATTTTTGAGTTGGAAAACCAGAGTTCGGGTAAGGGCTAGAAATTATCCCGAGGGGAAGGTGTTAGGCACCCCTCAAGATCCACTAGTGTGGTTCCCGGTCATGTTACAATTATGACTTTACAGATAAGCAAGTATGGCTCAAATAAAGGGGCTTGCACACAAGTTAGAACTCATTTGGGAATAGATAAGGCAGAATTTTTGTGAAAGAAGGATTCAGATAACTTATCGAGAAAACGAGTAAGAAAAGAAAAGAAACACAAAAAGGGAGGGGAGTCCTAGGTTTGTGAAATACATGGATCATCCGCACAACACCGGTAGCCAATCATACGCATGGTGTCATCGCGTGATCATCATCTCCATGTCTACCCTTCCCACCCTGTTAAGGTATTAAGCGCGGAATGGTATCGTTACTTATTGCATGCTATTACCCGTCCCAGTCCTATCAGTCCCGGAGGCATTTGGGACTACTAATCCTAAAGGGAAGGGAGTTGGGGCTTTTCAGAGTTTAAAAGGATAAAAGTCTAAGGCGACAAACAAAAACACATAAGCAGCTAAGGGGAAACAAATAGCAGTTAAAGGCTCAAACAGGCCTCCTCACTTAAGGAAACAGATTGTTTAGCACGACTTGCAAATATTGGTTAGGTCTTTAATTAAACTTAACGTAGGAAGGGTGGTGGATAAATCACATATTTTCAGATGAGAAGTCCAAATTAGGCTTGCCTGCTGGTTGTAATTATTAATGACTGGTGTAATTGATTAATTACCTACAGGTTTGCCTAAATGAGACCTGGGATCATGATATCTAACATCGCGGAAGGCAGGCTGATTTAAATGAAAGGTTACTGATTTAAGAGGCTACAAAATCTGCAGATTAAACGACATTTTACTACTGATTTTAAAACTTGCAAACGAGCTAGATGGTTCAGATTCATTAGTTATCCCTACAGGCATGCTTTCTACGCGTGATTAATTTAAGACGTTTGTAAGAGTGCAGGAATCCTATGGGCATAGTATCTAGCGTTTATTTGTTATGTTAACCTATAAATGGTCTGCCTAAGGTGTGTATGCAAAAGCGCAGAAACTTATGAACATGATTGCTAACGCAAATGAACAACTTATAGGCAGGATATCTATATGCAGTAATGAATACCTTATAGGCATGATTTCTAATGCAAATGATCAACTTATAGGCAGGATATCTATATGCAGTAATGAATGGATTTATAGGCATGATTTCTAATGCAAATGATCAACTTATAGGCAGGATATCTACATGCAGTACTGAATACCTTATAGGCATGATTTCTAATGCAAATGATCAACTTATAGGCAGGACATCTACATGCAGTACCGAATACCTTATAGGTATGATTTCTAATGCAAATGATCAACTTATAGGCAGGATATCTACATGCAGTATGGAATACCTTATAGGCAGGATATCTACATGCAGTAATAAATGGATTTATAGGCATGTTTCTAAAGAAGTACTGAACTTATAGACATGATATCTACCCCATATGCATTGCATGAGAGTCCCTCCCCCACTTTTACTATATACCCCACAGTTATTACAAATTATTACAACTTGAAGGAATCCAGAAAAAAATAACTAAATAAAATACATCAGAAATTGGAATTCCAACCAAGGAGAGCCTAATTCAGGCTCCTAGTCTGACATATGGAATAAACCAACATCAAAGGATCAGATTTTCCAAAGCCTTTCTCTTATTTGGGACGTGTCAAAATTCCAAGGAACTTCAAGAGTTCCAGGCAATGCTTATACCCCAAATATCAATATAGGGTCACAGTGCAGTGTGGAAGGGCCAGCCCTCAAATGTCCAATTTCAGAGGGAACTCAAGGTCCCAAGGCAAGGCTCATAGGAGGGGGGCAGAACTTAGATACTAGGAGTAAGTGTAGTGCAATGAAAGGGAATTAGGGGGAGGCCAGGGCAGGCTGGTGGTCATGCCCAGCAATTGGGATGCTGGCACACCCCTGACCAGCCTGTCAGCCTTAGAATTGGGGAGTTAAGACCTTGTTGAAGGTCAGGTTCAGCCCTGGACAGCAATTGGGATGCTGCTAGACCATACCTTAACTCAGCACACATAGGGGAATGGGGTGTGGGGCAATTGTTCATACAAGCAGCAAGATACAAAGAAAGAGCAGGCAAAAGCATGTGGGTATTTCAAAATTAGCTTTACAGAGCATTTGAAAGCAGACATAGATACAAGGACTGTAAATAAACACATTAGAATGATACTGAAATTAATTTTAGGACATACCAGTTGCGAAGAAGCAAGTAAAGAGAAGCAGTAGCCTTGTAAAAGCCAGTCAAGAAGCAAGAATGCTATAAGTTCAGAAGAGAGTTGTGATGTTTAGTGTGCTTAACCGTGTGTGTAGTGTTGAAGAAAGTCATGTATTTATAGTGCAGAAAAGAAGCAGAAATAGGTAAGAATAATCAATCACACAAGGTTTCCCTTTAATTAAGGGATTCTGATTTCAAACGGGCAAAGTAAATAAGGAATGAGGTTAATTAAACACTTTTCAAAGTAGTACAAGAAAGGGGTAAATACATAATAGTTATTTAAGGGAAAGATTTTAACAGTACACGGTTGTATAATTAAGGAAAGAGAATCAATTAACAACCAATGAAATCAAAGTTACAGGCTTTGCTCGAATGAACCAAGTCAAGAAAAGCAAAGAGAGGTTTTACTTAAATTAGCACCAATCAATTAACCCCAAAAACAAGGATTCTGATTCGAACATAAGTTGGAAAGCCTTTTTGAAGAAAGATTTTAACACACATATAAAAGGGACTGTCATGCTAATCAGAAGAGTCTAGTATAGAAGAATTCAGAGTCATACACAAAGAAGTTCAAACTCAGTGCATGGATCCAACGTGAGTTTGAGAGAGTCTAAGGCTCAAACAGAGGCCTAGTCTAAACATACAAGACCAAACTCGCCAAAAAACCCCAAAATCCTAGGTTTTTGACTTGAATCAGATGCGAAGAAGACAAAAAATGAGGGAACAAGCAAATACAGTAGAAAGTTTAAAGCAAACAGAGTAAGGAAATTAATTCGAAACATAATGAGAGCAAAGAAACAGTAAAGGAAAACATGCTTAAGTAGGTATTCTAGAGGAAACTTAAAAAGGTAAAAATAGTAAGAACACTTAATGAACACAGTAGAAAAATACAGTAGGCGAGATCATAGTGGAAGAAAGTAGCAGAGCATAGTGAAAAAGCATACAAGCATATAGTGTGGAAAACATAGTAGAGGAACATGCATGGTAAAAGAAGAACATAAGAACATAGTAGAGGCAAACATACACAAAGAAAGGAAAAGAAAAGTCGGAAAAACACTTAAGCTTTTTTTTTCAGAAACCCTAAATCGGAAAGAAGTGACTTTGAAAGTAAAATTTTTGAAGAAAATTTGGGGAAATCTTTTAAAATCTCAAAATAGAGCATGAATACACACAGATCTGAAGAGAATCGGAGAAAAACCTCGAACAGCTAGGGTTTCGGATGAACCCTAGAATGAGAAAGGCTTGGAAAAGGTCCGATCTAAGTCGGATAAGGCTGGAAACAGGCTCAGGAGGCTAAGATACGCCGGAGCCAGGCCGGAAACCTCAAGTCGGCGGAGGTCTGAGTGGAGACCTTTGAAGTCTAGCCTCAAACCTTCGAGTATCAGGCATATAGGAGCAATAGGAGGTGAGTATGAGGTTTCCATGGCCTGAGAAGCCATGGATTCCGGTGAGAATCGAAGGGGATTAGGGTTCATTGGGTGGCGGCGACTAGGGTTTACAGAGAGAATGGGAGAGGAAGGGGATTCAAGGGCGGCGGGTAAAGGGAAATGAATTTAGGGTTGGGGTGTTGGTAGATTAAAAATGGAAAGGGTGTGTTTGAGCCGTTGATCTTTTAGATCAACGGCTGTGATTAGAATAGTGTCCGGTTGGGTAAATTAAACGGGTTAGGGGTTGGGTTGGAATGGTCTAGAATTGGGCCTGGAATGGGGTCAATTAAGGGGATTAATGTGGCTATAATTGAAATGCAGATGGGCTATATATTAAATAGCCAATTTTCCCTTTTTAATTTAATTAAAATAGTTAAAATGATTTTAAAGACAAATTAAAAGCACTGAACTAATTAATAATATATAAACATTAATCTAAGTATACTGGGAACAATTTTATAATTGTAAAACGCTATTAATCGTAATATAGGCTATAATTGCAATTTTATGCAATTTAGCTTTAAAATTATCAAATAATTTTATAAAAATATGCTAAAATTACCTTAATTATATTGTGGCGTAAATATGAGGATGGAAATAAATTACTCACCAAATGATAGTTTTTGGGAATAATTATTGGATTTTGTACTGCTAAAACAAATAATAAAAATGATTTTAAAAAGCTTTAAAAATTAGGAAAAAATACCAATACTCTTGGGCATGCTTATACATGTTATTTTGAGAATATTTTGAGTATAAAAAATAGATGAAAAATTGGGTATCAACAGCTGCCCCTCTTTACCCGGGAATGATGAAAGAGTTATCGGGTAAAGATATGATGGCCAATTTTGACTGAAAGAAACGACTTGAAAAAAGAAAAAAAAGTTTTGACCGAGCTATGGTTCCTGAGCTGCCTACATATCCCTGGTATTATAGGAATCAGGTCATATGTAGTTCGGGATACATCGGCGGAATATGCCGATGGAGGTTTTGAAAAGGACGGACGCAATATTTAGGTTGGGAAGGATGGTCAGGGACCGATGGGCTGCGGGAACCGGAGCGAGATTGCTCCTGCTGTAGCGGCCGTTGCCAGCTGGTGTACTTGCAGATGAGCAATACAAACATATCGTGCATAAATTTAAACGTGATGCAAGTTCCCGTTGGACCATGAATGTTGTCTTTGGACGGGTAGGATGACGTCCTCAGACCATGACGTCCTGGGCCATGAAGCGTATAATAAAAGATTTGCAGGCCATGAAATGATGTTCTCGGGCTATGATAATGGTGCCTCCGAACCATGATGCCTTTGAATAATGATGTGCAAAAGGTAAAGACGGGGTCCTCAGGCCATGGCATGGCGTTCTCGGGCTATGAAAATGGTGCCTC